>NW_027190828.1:0-25262 GCF_040958095.1 Procambarus clarkii
CTGTCTGTGTGTGTTTCTCTCTCTCAGTCTCTGTCTGTCTGTCTGTCTGTCTGTCTGTCTGTCTGTCTGTCTGTCTGTCTGTCTGTCTTGTCTGTCTGTCTGTCTGTCTGTCTGTCTGTCTGTCTGTGTCTCTCTCTCTCTCTCTCTCTCTCTCTCTCTCTCTCTCTCTCTCTCTCTCTCTCTCTCTCTCTCTCTCTCTCTCTCTCTCTCTCTCTCTCTCTCTCTCTCTCAACACATATAAGCACTCGGTATCTTTTTTCTAGAGATTAGAGATTCATTGTTATGTTCCACATTAGGATTACTATGCAGGCCACCCTCTTAGGTTTGAAAATGTCAAGAAAACGGTTAATTTAAAATGTCATCTCCTAACTTAACAGATTAAGCCAGAGGACCGAAAACAGAATAAAACAGGACTGGACAGTATGTCACTTATACAAGCTGCTTTTATTTCTAGTACAGTATGACAATTTTTATTTTGGGGGGGTGGGGGGGTGGGTGATCCTTGACAGTGCATAAGAGCGAAAAGCGACGGCGTTTTGTTTGTAAGAGAACAGGTTGTACTACAAATGACTTGATTTATTGATATCACGTGTATGTATGACACCTAAATTAGTGTATTTGTTTATTTATTTATTTATTTATTTATTATATGTGTAGATGAAGGTTAATTCATATGACTGATGCTAGGAATGTCTGAAATCTCCTTAGAAGGATATTTTGGCCCTGAGAAGGGCCGAGTTTGGTGTATACTAGGGTGGTCGATTTAGCTTATGCACGCTCTCCACGGATACGGCGAGCAAGCTGAATGTCCTTTGGCATGATGGTGACACGCTTGGCGTGGATGGCACAGAGGTTAGTGTCCTCGAAGAGACCGACCAGGTAAGCCTCGGATGCCTCCTGTAAAGCCATGACGGCAGACGACTGGAAGCGAAGATCGGTCTTGAAGTCCTGGGCAATCTCGCGCACCAGACGCTGGAAGGGAAGTTTCCTGATGAGCAACTCGGTGCTCTTCTGGTAACGACGGATCTCACGCAGGGCGACCGTTCCGGGCCTGTAACGGTGAGGCTTCTTCACACCCCCTGTGGCAGGAGCAGACTTGCGTGCTGCCTTGGTGGCCAGCTGCTTACGAGGAGCCTTGCCTCCCGTGGACTTGCGAGCAGTCTGCTTGGTGCGAGCCATGGTGAACAACTGTGGTTTGTGATGGCCGGCGCCGAAAAATTTTTGCTTATATACGCCGTCTCGAGGCGCTTGCTCGAGCGCCATTGGCTGCTCGACTCGCCTACGTCACCCCGTTGCCCCTCCCCTCCTTCCTCTGGCTGCAGCCAACAGGCGGCTCACCTCAATCACTATTATCGCTGATTTTGCTCTATTTTTTGGATTTGTGCAAAAGTCATTTCACAGGGACGTGAAACAGACGAGTAGGCAACTGCAGTTTTGAAAGCGTTGTGAGAAAGCCGTGTCTATTCGACCACAAGCGTAAAGTAAGGGCAGGCAGGAGTTGCAATGCTACTAGTACGTCCGCTTGATGGGATATAGTCGGGAAATCGTGCGGGCATTCGTCAATTCGATTCACACAACTACAACACCATGACTGGACGCGGCAAGGGAGGCAAGGGACTCGGAAAGGGTGGCGCCAAGCGTCATCGTAAGGTGCTACGTGACAACATCCAGGGCATCACCAAGCCCGCTATTCGTCGCTTAGCTCGTCGTGGCGGCGTCAAGCGTATTTCGGGTCTCATCTACGAAGAGACCCGTGGCGTCCTGAAGGTGTTCCTCGAGAACGTCATCCGTGATGCTGTAACCTACACGGAACACGCCAAGAGGAAGACCGTCACTGCCATGGACGTGGTGTACGCTCTGAAGCGCCAGGGTCGTACCCTCTACGGATTCGGCGGATAAGAGCTTGGCTAATCCATCGATTCCACCCACCACCACCTCAAAACGGGACCTAATTAGGTCCCTATACTTTTTTACTGAAGGGCTTAATAGACGATAACATAAATTGTTTTGATATCAGCTAGCACATTGGGTCTTATGAAATCTATTTTTTATCCTCGCATGCTTAAAGGGACTCTGATTGGGGGGGGGGGGGGGGGAAGGTTTGTTACGTTATATACTAGCAGAGCAGGATCATTGGTGGGGGGGGGGGGGGTGTGAGGGGGAGAGAGAGAGAGAGAGATCTTTCCCAACTCTTCCTTTTTACATGAGTGAGCTACCCGTTTTATTCATTTTATCCTTCTCAGAGCTGTTTTGATAGTATCCAAATGATGGTAAATGAAAAGGGAGGACACGAATATCTACCCAGAATTCAGGACTGGCAATCGATATGCATGTTTGAGTGAGAATCTTTTTCTCTCTCAACTTAGGTATACGTTTATGTCGTACCTAAAAGCGAGAACCACACTATTGGGACAAGTATGCAAGGCCCAATTTTCCTAACAAGCACAGTTAATTTTGTTATTTTCGAACATTTCTTTCCAAATTGGTTTATCCAATTAACAGTATTATATTAAGATCATGAATTGCTGGGTTAGGTTAGGTTAGCTTAGCTTAGGTTAGGTTAGCTTAGCTTAGCTTGGGTTAGCTTAGGTTAGGTTAGGTTAGCTTAGCTTGGGTTAGCATAGGTTAGGTTA
Organism: Procambarus clarkii; assembly: GCF_040958095.1. Classification (NCBI taxonomy): domain Eukaryota; kingdom Metazoa; phylum Arthropoda; class Malacostraca; order Decapoda; family Cambaridae; genus Procambarus; species Procambarus clarkii. Next base: position 2,634 of record NW_027190828.1, read on the forward strand.
GGTTTGATTACATTTCTATGTTAGATTTAACTCAAATTCAAAACAATTGCCAGTCATTCGGCTTGTTAGTCAACTTGCCTCTAATAGGGGCAATTTGTCTAACAAGACTATTTAGTTTTGTGTGTATATATATATATATATATATATATATATATATATATATATATATATATATATATATATATATATATATATATATATATTATTATTATTATAGCTTCAAGACTCTGAACCAATATAGAAGCATCAAGAGGAAGTGCTTGTGTTATGGGCCAATAGGCCTTCTGCAGTTACTTCCATTCTTATGTTTTTATTCCCATTGGTTCGTGTTTTATCTTGTGTAAATGTCAATCACCTTACCCAAAACTTTGGTACCATATCACCTCACCCATGTATATATATATATATATATATATATATATATATATATATATATATATATATATATATTATATATATATATATAATATAGATGTATATTATATATATATATATATTATATAATATATATTATATATATATATATATATATAATATAGATGTATATTATATATATATATATATATATATATATATATATATATATATATATATATATATATATATATATATATATATAATATACAGAGTAAATCTACCCCAAAAGTAATGATTTATTTGTCTACAAAACTAAACTCTTTTTTGGAATCATATGAGGCCCCTCCACTGAGGGGGGAGGCCTGGATGTTTATTGTCATGTGTATTCATGCTGCTTGCATGTCGTCGTTTATTTTGCCTTTGTTGTTTTTTTGACAGCTTTCTTTGCCTTGGGTGGTTTGGGAGATTTTGAAGCTCTCTTTATTTTGGGCTTTTTGTTCCCAACAACAAGCTGCTGCTGCTGCTGCTGCTTCTTTTTCAAGGCTGTAGGTGGTTTGTTGCTTGTGGCGGCTTTCTTGGGAGTTACCACGGCCTTCTTTGCTGCTGTAGATGGTTTCTTGGTTGTGGTGGCTTTCTTGGGAGTTAGAACGGCCCTCTTCTCTGCTACGGCCAGCTTGAATGATCCACTAGCTCCACTTCCCTTGGTCTGAACAAGAATGCCGTCAGCCACTGCTTTCTTGAGAAATCTTCGGATGTAAATGGCGATCTTGGCAGCCTCGACTTTGTTGTTGGCAACAACGTACTTCTTGATTGCTTGTAGAGACGAGCCCTTACGGTCTTTGAGTGCTGCGACCGCGGCTAGAACCATTTGACTAGTTTTCGGGTGAGCAACCTGGACGCGAGGTTTCCTGGTGGTGGCCACCACAGCAGCAGCAGCCGCAGCCTTCTTGGTAGGCTTTGCTTCTACCATGATGATGATGAACCAACCAAGGTGATGAGAGACGCTCAGACAGTCACGGGGGAATGATGCTGCCGCCGCTTGAGCCGAACCTATTTATGTGCCGGCACGGTACAGAAGCTGCAACCTGGCAACTCGTCCACCAATCACGACGGTTGGTTTTACGGCTCCGAAACCTGGATCCCATATCTTCTCTAAAATAGAAGCATTTGTTCATGTTCTTTGTAAAAGTATCATAAAGCAGGACAGATGAGACAAATATCATAAAAACTGAAGAGCAGATGAGCACACACATGTTTGTATTACAAAAGAAAATCCACAAATTCATTAGAAATTGGCAGGGCAGGCTGAGGAAGTAGGTAGATGTAAAATGTCTGTAAATGGCGAAAGAACATAAACCCAAGACTGAATAAACGATGTTAAATATCCATGCCAAGGAGACAAAAATATGTTAGGATACAATTACCATTAAGACACCACAAGCAGGTCCGTATCCTGCCGCGATGACTTAAAAGAGTTGGTTATTAGCCACAATGTGTAGGCAGTCTCATGCCAACGGCCATACCACGTTGAGAACACCGCTTCTCGTCCGATCAGCGAAGTTAAGCAACGTTGGGTTTGGTTAGTACTTGGATGGGTGACCGCCTGGGAACACCAAATGCTGTTGGCAATAATGTTTTTTGTTTTGTTTTGTTTTGTTTCGTTTGTTTTTGTTTGAATGGCTGGCTCCACGGGAAATTCACGGAGTTGTGTGGAATAAGGCCTGGTAAAATGAATTAATATGTATGTCATGTTTAAAACAAACTCGCTTAATATAGATATTGTGTGAGGCTTTATACAAAAACAAACAACCAAAACAAAACATGTTGTATATATATATATATATATAGCTTAATCCGGGTTTGAACTCGCAACTCCAAGAATACGCATCACTTATATACACTTTACCACTGGACCACTGCTGCAGGACACTAGCTTGATGCTGAGGTATCAATTTAATGACGTAAATGCCATTTCCACAAATAAATGATAATTAAAAAGTATTTGTATGTACAAATCTTTTCTGTTTAAAAGGCTACAATATCAGTTACTGATATAATTTGTGTTAATGTTTCTATACCCACAAGAAGGCATATTTTTGCTTATATGTAAAGGGTACGGAGAAGGAATCCACAGACCATCATTCCCCTCCCCTTCCCTCCCCCCCCCCCCCCACCCCCAACTCCCACCTACTACCACCACCACCACCACCACCACCACCAATCACCACCAATCACCACCAATCACCACCACCAATCACCACCACCACATCTAACCGAAAACCCCCTAACACATCAACCCTCCCCCCAATCAACAGGCGAAATAATAACCCTCAAATGCCTGCCTGCCTGCCTGCCTGCAAGCCAATACTAACGGTCTTCTCAGAAAGAAAATCTCTTTGTATCTGTATTACTTGATGAAATGTATGATTCTAATAATGAAAATAAATTTTGATGTCGGTTGTATGAGCATAATGACCAATATGCACATGATATGAATGAATTAAATAGTGTAGTTTTAAGTAATTAGGTTGTAGACACATTAAGCGGATATGATATTTGACGCGTCCAGAACTGGTGATTTTTGGTTTAGTTTTAAATGCACCACCACCACCACCACCACCACCACCATTGCTTCCCCAGAGCCTAATTAAGGACCGGTAAAAGGAGTCAATATGTATGTCATCTATAAAACCAAAGAATGAATAAAAAAACACACACAAACCTACATAATAGTATTAGGAAGATTGTATGGCAAAAAAAAAAAAGTATTATTCCCATTGGGTCGTTTGAACTCGCGACTTCCAAAACACCAGCCACACACCTTACAACCCAGCCACCATAGAGTTGGTATAATTGTGCAACTTTAGTTATAAAAGTAAAGTTTTCTCACATTGTATTGATAACTTAAAGGATTTTTTTTTTTTTTTGCATGTACAAATCTTATTGTCTGTTCTATGAAAAGGCTTGATGTAAATTATGTATTTTTTGAATGATTGAATTGTAGGCACATTAAGCGGATTCGATATTTGATATATCCAGAAAAGGCGATTTATGTTCAGTTTTAAAATGCATCACCGTTAACGCTAAAGGACTGGTAAAATGACTCGATGTTTGTCATTTTTAAAATAAACACTAAAACAAGGCCCTTAACATATATAATGTTTGAATATAAATTGAATGCATATAAATACAAAGTGGGAGTGGCTGGCTGGCTGCTGGCTGGCTGGCTGGGCTGGCTGGCTGGCTGGCTGGCTGGCTGGCTGGCTGGCTGGCTGGCTGGCTGCCTGGCTGCCTGCCTGCCTGCCTGCCTGCCTGCCTGCCTGCCTGCCTGCCTGCCTGCCTGCCTGGCTGCCTGCCTGCCTGCCTGCCTGCCTGCCTGCCTGCCTGCCTGCCTGCCTGCCTGCCTGCCTGCCTGCCTGCCTGCCTGCCTGCCTGCCTGTCTGGCTGCCTGGCTGCCTGGCTGCCTGCCTGCCTGCCTGCCTGCCTTGCCTTGCCTTGCCTTGCCTTGCCTTGCCTTGCCTTGCCTTGCCTTGCCTTGCCTTGCCTTGCCTTGCCCTGCCCTGCCTTGGCTGCAGCTGGCTGGCTGGCTGGCTGGCTGGCTGGCCGTAAATCAACTCTTAACAACACCACACCACACCACACCATCACTCATCACCCATCACCCACCACCGGCCCCAGTCTCCCAGCCTCTCTTATATACCCGAGCAGGCCCTTTAAATTATTTGAATTGTTGCACTTCGGCCAATGGCAGGCACGATCGCTGCTGCTCAAACATATTCTGGTTCACAAGTATTAATATATATATATATATATATATATATATATATATATATATATATATATATATATATATATATATATATATATATATATATTCATGAAACACATTAAAACCTTGATCATTTATTCATTCATTACGTCTAGTGAAGAATTGCTTTTGTTCATTTGTATGATTAAAAATGGATAGAATATGAATTCCTCGCTTAAAGTAAAATATAAAATATATATTGGATTTATATGATTGGTTAATATTCCAAGTGATGCTGAATATCCCCTATAATTTTGTTTTGTTTGTTTGTTATGTACACATTCCAAATGAAATCAATATAAATGTTATTATTAATGTTTGAAAGTTGATTGTCTACTTGAATCTCTCTATTAAAGTGTGTGTGGCTCCGGATGGAGCCTGGTTATGGTATTTGTCGCGGTGGGTGGCAGAAGTGCTTACTTCTTCTCTGTCTTCTTTGGCAAAAGAACTGCCTGAATGTTTGGAAGAACACCTCCCTGTGCAATGGTTACGCCAGACAGAAGTTTGTTGAGTTCTTCGTCGTTGCGGATGGCCAACTGCAAGTGACGTGGGATGATACGGGTCTTCTTGTTGTCACGTGCGGCGTTACCGGCGAGCTCGAGAACTTCGGCAGCGAGGTATTCCATGACGGCTGCCAGGTAGACAGGAGCGCCAGCACCGACGCGTTCGGCGTAGTTGCCCTTACGCAGCAGACGGTGAATTCTGCCCACGGGGAACTGAAGTCCGGCCCTGCTGGAGCGAGACTTTGACTTGCCCTTCACTTTGCCTCCCTTGCCGCGTCCTGACATTGCTGCTGCTGTTGTGGGTTTGTGGTGTTTTAATGCCGGCCCGCAGATCGAGCTTCGTGTTATATACCCCGCTCAGGATCAAGGGAGTCCGCCACTGACCAATCAGCGCGCTCCGCCACGCGACCCGCTCTGAGCTGAGTCGCGAGCGGGATATAAAAGGAAAGCTCGACTCGCGCAAAAGTTCATTATTGTATCGCAACGCCAGCCAGCACGAGCATCATCATGCCACCCAAGGCATCTGGAAAGGCTGCCAAGAAGGCCGGAAAGGCCCAGAAGGCCATTGCCAAGGGCGATAAGAAAAAGAAGCGCAGGAGGAAGGAGAGCTACAGCATCTACATCTACAAAGTGCTGAAGCAGGTCCACCCCGACACTGGTATCTCTTCCAAAGCCATGTCGATCATGAACTCGTTCGTGAACGACATCTTCGAGCGCATCGCCGCCGAGGCTTCTCGCCTGGCCCACTACAACAAGCGTTCCACCATTACCAGTCGGGAGATCCAGACGGCTGTAAGGCTCCTGTTGCCCGGAGAACTGGCCAAGCACGCCGTCTCTGAGGGCACTAAGGCCGTCACCAAGTACACCTCCTCCAAGTAAACGGCTTACTTACTGCCCTGTGGTGGTGGCTTGGCCTCAAACCAACAAACTCGGCTCCATTGGAGCCACACTTTAATTTCTAAAGAGATTGTGAGTGTTAGACACCAATACTATTATAACAAAAACCTCTGTCACTGAAAGCAAATAGCTATAAAATGAGAATATTTATGAAACTGTCTGTGTGTGTTTCTCTCTCTCAGTCTCTGTCTGTCTGTCTGTCTGTCTGTCTGTCTGTCTGTCTGTCTGTCTGTCTGTCTGTCTTGTCTGTCTGTCTGTCTGTCTGTCTGTCTGTCTGTCTGTGTCTCTCTCTCTCTCTCTCTCTCTCTCTCTCTCTCTCTCTCTCTCTCTCTCTCTCTCTCTCTCTCTCTCTCTCTCTCTCTCTCTCTCTCTCTCTCTCTCTCTCAACACATATAAGCACTCGGTATCTTTTTTCTAGAGATTAGAGATTCATTGTTATGTTCCACATTAGGATTACTATGCAGGCCACCCTCTTAGGTTTGAAAATGTCAAGAAAACGGTTAATTTAAAATGTCATCTCCTAACTTAACAGATTAAGCCAGAGGACCGAAAACAGAATAAAACAGGACTGGACAGTATGTCACTTATACAAGCTGCTTTTATTTCTAGTACAGTATGACAATTTTTATTTTGGGGGGGTGGGGGGGGTGGGTGATCCTTGACAGTGCATAAGAGCGAAAAGCGACGGCGTTTTGTTTGTAAGAGAACAGGTTGTACTACAAATGACTTGATTTATTGATATCACGTGTATGTATGACACCTAAATTAGTGTATTTGTTTATTTATTTATTTATTTATTTATTATATGTGTAGATGAAGGTTAATTCATATGACTGATGCTAGGAATGTCTGAAATCTCCTTAGAAGGATATTTTGGCCCTGAGAAGGGCCGAGTTTGGTGTATACTAGGGTGGTCGATTTAGCTTATGCACGCTCTCCACGGATACGGCGAGCAAGCTGAATGTCCTTTGGCATGATGGTGACACGCTTGGCGTGGATGGCACAGAGGTTAGTGTCCTCGAAGAGACCGACCAGGTAAGCCTCGGATGCCTCCTGTAAAGCCATGACGGCAGACGACTGGAAGCGAAGATCGGTCTTGAAGTCCTGGGCAATCTCGCGCACCAGACGCTGGAAGGGAAGTTTCCTGATGAGCAACTCGGTGCTCTTCTGGTAACGACGGATCTCACGCAGGGCGACCGTTCCGGGCCTGTAACGGTGAGGCTTCTTCACACCCCCTGTGGCAGGAGCAGACTTGCGTGCTGCCTTGGTGGCCAGCTGCTTACGAGGAGCCTTGCCTCCCGTGGACTTGCGAGCAGTCTGCTTGGTGCGAGCCATGGTGAACAACTGTGGTTTGTGATGGCCGGCGCCGAAAAATTTTTGCTTATATACGCCGTCTCGAGGCGCTTGCTCGAGCGCCATTGGCTGCTCGACTCGCCTACGTCACCCCGTTGCCCCTCCCCTCCTTCCTCTGGCTGCAGCCAACAGGCGGCTCACCTCAATCACTATTATCGCTGATTTTGCTCTATTTTTTGGATTTGTGCAAAAGTCATTTCACAGGGACGTGAAACAGACGAGTAGGCAACTGCAGTTTTGAAAGCGTTGTGAGAAAGCCGTGTCTATTCGACCACAAGCGTAAAGTAAGGGCAGGCAGGAGTTGCAATGCTACTAGTACGTCCGCTTGATGGGATATAGTCGGGAAATCGTGCGGGCATTCGTCAATTCGATTCACACAACTACAACACCATGACTGGACGCGGCAAGGGAGGCAAGGGACTCGGAAAGGGTGGCGCCAAGCGTCATCGTAAGGTGCTACGTGACAACATCCAGGGCATCACCAAGCCCGCTATTCGTCGCTTAGCTCGTCGTGGCGGCGTCAAGCGTATTTCGGGTCTCATCTACGAAGAGACCCGTGGCGTCCTGAAGGTGTTCCTCGAGAACGTCATCCGTGATGCTGTAACCTACACGGAACACGCCAAGAGGAAGACCGTCACTGCCATGGACGTGGTGTACGCTCTGAAGCGCCAGGGTCGTACCCTCTACGGATTCGGCGGATAAGAGCTTGGCTAATCCATCGATTCCACCCACCACCACCTCAAAACGGGACCTAATTAGGTCCCTATACTTTTTTACTGAAGGGCTTAATAGACGATAACATAAATTGTTTTGATATCAGCTAGCACATTGGGTCTTATGAAATCTATTTTTTATCCTCGCATGCTTAAAGGGACTCTGATTGGGGGGGGGGGGGGGGGGAAGGTTTGTTACGTTATATACTAGCAGAGCAGGATCATTGGTGGGGGGGGGGGGGGGTGTGAGGGGGAGAGAGAGAGAGAGATCTTTCCCAACTCTTCCTTTTTACATGAGTGAGCTACCCGTTTTATTCATTTTATCCTTCTCAGAGCTGTTTTGATAGTATCCAAATGATGGTAAATGAAAAGGGAGGACACGAATATCTACCCAGAATTCAGGACTGGCAATCGATATGCATGTTTGAGTGAGAATCTTTTTCTCTCTCAACTTAGGTATACGTTTATGTCGTACCTAAAAGCGAGAACCACACTATTGGGACAAGTATGCAAGGCCCAATTTTCCTAACAAGCACAGTTAATTTTGTTATTTTCGAACATTTCTTTCCAAATTGGTTTATCCAATTAACAGTATTATATTAAGATCATGAATTGCTGGGTTAGGTTAGGTTAGCTTAGCTTAGGTTAGGTTAGCTTAGCTTAGCTTGGGTTAGCTTAGGTTAGGTTAGGTTAGCTTAGCTTGGGTTAGCATAGGTTAGGTTAGGTTTGATTACATTTCTATGTTAGATTTAACTCAAATTCAAAACAATTGCCAGTCATTCGGCTTGTTAGTCAACTTGCCTCTAATAGGGGCAATTTGTCTAACAAGACTATTTAGTTTTGTGTGTATATATATATATATATATATATATATATATATATATATATATATATATATATATATATATATATATATATATTATTATTATTATAGCTTCAAGACTCTGAACCAATATAGAAGCATCAAGAGGAAGTGCTTGTGTTATGGGCCAATAGGCCTTCTGCAGTTACTTCCATTCTTATGTTTTTATTCCCATTGGTTCGTGTTTTATCTTGTGTAAATGTCAATCACCTTACCCAAAACTTTGGTACCATATCACCTCACCCATGTATATATATATATATATATATATATATATATATATATATATATATATATATATGTATATTATATATATATATAATATAGATGTATATTATATATATATATTATATATATATATATATATATATATATATATATATATATATAATATAGATGTATATTATATATATATATATATATATATATATATATATATATATATATATATATATATATATATTATATATTATATAATATACAGAGTAAATCTACCCCAAAAGTAATGATTTATTTGTCTACAAAACTAAACTCTTTTTTGGAATCATATGAGGCCCCTCCACTGAGGGGGGAGGCCTGGATGTTTATTGTCATGTGTATTCATGCTGCTTGCATGTCGTCGTTTATTTTGCCTTTGTTGTTTTTTTGACAGCTTTCTTTGCCTTGGGTGGTTTGGGAGATTTTGAAGCTCTCTTTATTTTGGGCTTTTTGTTCCCAACAACAAGCTGCTGCTGCTGCTGCTGCTTCTTTTTCAAGGCTGTAGGTGGTTTGTTGCTTGTGGCGGCTTTCTTGGGAGTTACCACGGCCTTCTTTGCTGCTGTAGATGGTTTCTTGGTTGTGGTGGCTTTCTTGGGAGTTAGAACGGCCCTCTTCTCTGCTACGGCCAGCTTGAATGATCCACTAGCTCCACTTCCCTTGGTCTGAACAAGAATGCCGTCAGCCACTGCTTTCTTGAGAAATCTTCGGATGTAAATGGCGATCTTGGCAGCCTCGACTTTGTTGTTGGCAACAACGTACTTCTTGATTGCTTGTAGAGACGAGCCCTTACGGTCTTTGAGTGCTGCGACCGCGGCTAGAACCATTTGACTAGTTTTCGGGTGAGCAACCTGGACGCGAGGTTTCCTGGTGGTGGCCACCACAGCAGCAGCAGCCGCAGCCTTCTTGGTAGGCTTTGCTTCTACCATGATGATGATGAACCAACCAAGGTGATGAGAGACGCTCAGACAGTCACGGGGGAATGATGCTGCCGCCGCTTGAGCCGAACCTATTTATGTGCCGGCACGGTACAGAAGCTGCAACCTGGCAACTCGTCCACCAATCACGACGGTTGGTTTTACGGCTCCGAAACCTGGATCCCATATCTTCTCTAAAATAGAAGCATTTGTTCATGTTCTTTGTAAAAGTATCATAAAGCAGGACAGATGAGACAAATATCATAAAAACTGAAGAGCAGATGAGCACACACATGTTTGTATTACAAAAGAAAATCCACAAATTCATTAGAAATTGGCAGGGCAGGCTGAGGAAGTAGGTAGATGTAAAATGTCTGTAAATGGCGAAAGAACATAAACCCAAGACTGAATAAACGATGTTAAATATCCATGCCAAGGAGACAAAAATATGTTAGGATACAATTACCATTAAGACACCACAAGCAGGTCCGTATCCTGCCGCGATGACTTAAAAGAGTTGGTTATTAGCCACAATGTGTAGGCAGTCTCATGCCAACGGCCATACCACGTTGAGAACACCGCTTCTCGTCCGATCAGCGAAGTTAAGCAACGTTGGGTTTGGTTAGTACTTGGATGGGTGACCGCCTGGGAACACCAAATGCTGTTGGCAATAATGTTTTTTGTTTTGTTTTGTTTTGTTTCGTTTGTTTTTGTTTGAATGGCTGGCTCCACGGGAAATTCACGGAGTTGTGTGGAATAAGGCCTGGTAAAATGAATTAATATGTATGTCATGTTTAAAACAAACTCGCTTAATATAGATATTGTGTGAGGCTTTATACAAAAACAAACAACCAAAACAAAACATGTTGTATATATATATATATATATAGCTTAATCCGGGTTTGAACTCGCAACTCCAAGAATACGCATCACTTATATACACTTTACCACTGGACCACTGCTGCAGGACACTAGCTTGATGCTGAGGTATCAATTTAATGACGTAAATGCCATTTCCACAAATAAATGATAATTAAAAAGTATTTGTATGTACAAATCTTTTCTGTTTAAAAGGCTACAATATCAGTTACTGATATAATTTGTGTTAATGTTTCTATACCCACAAGAAGGCATATTTTTGCTTATATGTAAAGGGTACGGAGAAGGAATCCACAGACCATCATTCCCCTCCCCTTCCCTCCCCCCCCCCCCCCACCCCCAACTCCCACCTACTACCACCACCACCACCACCACCACCACCAATCACCACCAATCACCACCAATCACCACCACCAATCACCACCACCACATCTAACCGAAAACCCCCTAACACATCAACCCTCCCCCCAATCAACAGGCGAAATAATAACCCTCAAATGCCTGCCTGCCTGCCTGCCTGCAAGCCAATACTAACGGTCTTCTCAGAAAGAAAATCTCTTTGTATCTGTATTACTTGATGAAATGTATGATTCTAATAATGAAAATAAATTTTGATGTCGGTTGTATGAGCATAATGACCAATATGCACATGATATGAATGAATTAAATAGTGTAGTTTTAAGTAATTAGGTTGTAGACACATTAAGCGGATATGATATTTGACGCGTCCAGAACTGGTGATTTTTGGTTTAGTTTTAAATGCACCACCACCACCACCACCACCACCACCATTGCTTCCCCAGAGCCTAATTAAGGACCGGTAAAAGGAGTCAATATGTATGTCATCTATAAAACCAAAGAATGAATAAAAAAACACACACAAACCTACATAATAGTATTAGGAAGATTGTATGGCAAAAAAAAAAAGTATTATTCCCATTGGGTCGTTTGAACTCGCGACTTCCAAAACACCAGCCACACACCTTACAACCCAGCCACCATAGAGTTGGTATAATTGTGCAACTTTAGTTATAAAAGTAAAGTTTTCTCACATTGTATTGATAACTTAAAGGATTTTTTTTTTTTTTTGCATGTACAAATCTTATTGTCTGTTCTATGAAAAGGCTTGATGTAAATTATGTATTTTTTGAATGATTGAATTGTAGGCACATTAAGCGGATTCGATATTTGATATATCCAGAAAAGGCGATTTATGTTCAGTTTTAAAATGCATCACCGTTAACGCTAAAGGACTGGTAAAATGACTCGATGTTTGTCATTTTTAAAATAAACACTAAAACAAGGCCCTTAACATATATAATGTTTGAATATAAATTGAATGCATATAAATACAAAGTGGGAGTGGCTGGCTGGCTGGCTGGCTGGCTGGCTGGCTGGCTGGCTGGCTGGCTGGCTGGCTGGCTGGCTGGCTGGCTGGCTGGCTGCCTGGCTGCCTGCCTGCCTGCCTGCCTGCCTGCCTGCCTGCCTGCCTGCCTGCCTGCCTGCCTGGCTGCCTGCCTGCCTGCCTGCCTGCCTGCCTGCCTGCCTGCCTGCCTGCCTGCCTGCCTGCCTGCCTGCCTGCCTGCCTGCCTGCCTGCCTGCCTGTCTGGCTGCCTGGCTGCCTGGCTGCCTGCCTGCCTGCCTGCCTGCCTTGCCTTGCCTTGCCTTGCCTTGCCTTGCCTTGCCTTGCCTTGCCTTGCCTTGCCTTGCCTTGCCCTGCCCTGCCTTGGCTGCAGCTGGCTGGCTGGCTGGCTGGCTGGCTGGCCGTAAATCAACTCTTAACAACACCACACCACACCACACCATCACTCATCACCCATCACCCACCACCGGCCCCAGTCTCCCAGCCTCTCTTATATACCCGAGCAGGCCCTTTAAATTATTTGAATTGTTGCACTTCGGCCAATGGCAGGCACGATCGCTGCTGCTCAAACATATTCTGGTTCACAAGTATTAATATATATATATATATATATATATATATATATATATATATATATATATATATATATATATATATATATATATATATATATATATATATATATGAAACACATTAAAACCTTGATCATTTATTCATTCATTACGTCTAGTGAAGAATTGCTTTTGTTCATTTGTATGATTAAAAATGGATAGAATATGAATTCCTCGCTTAAAGTAAAATATAAAATATATATTGGATTTATATGATTGGTTAATATTCCAAGTGATGCTGAATATCCCCTATAATTTTGTTTTGTTTGTTTGTTATGTACACATTCCAAATGAAATCAATATAAATGTTATTATTAATGTTTGAAAGTTGATTGTCTACTTGAATCTCTCTATTAAAGTGTGTGTGGCTCCGGATGGAGCCTGGTTATGGTATTTGTCGCGGTGGGTGGCAGAAGTGCTTACTTCTTCTCTGTCTTCTTTGGCAAAAGAACTGCCTGAATGTTTGGAAGAACACCTCCCTGTGCAATGGTTACGCCAGACAGAAGTTTGTTGAGTTCTTCGTCGTTGCGGATGGCCAACTGCAAGTGACGTGGGATGATACGGGTCTTCTTGTTGTCACGTGCGGCGTTACCGGCGAGCTCGAGAACTTCGGCAGCGAGGTATTCCATGACGGCTGCCAGGTAGACAGGAGCGCCAGCACCGACGCGTTCGGCGTAGTTGCCCTTACGCAGCAGACGGTGAATTCTGCCCACGGGGAACTGAAGTCCGGCCCTGCTGGAGCGAGACTTTGACTTGCCCTTCACTTTGCCTCCCTTGCCGCGTCCTGACATTGCTGCTGCTGTTGTGGGTTTGTGGTGTTTTAATGCCGGCCCGCAGATCGAGCTTCGTGTTATATACCCCGCTCAGGATCAAGGGAGTCCGCCACTGACCAATCAGCGCGCTCCGCCACGCGACCCGCTCTGAGCTGAGTCGCGAGCGGGATATAAAAGGAAAGCTCGACTCGCGCAAAAGTTCATTATTGTATCGCAACGCCAGCCAGCACGAGCATCATCATGCCACCCAAGGCATCTGGAAAGGCTGCCAAGAAGGCCGGAAAGGCCCAGAAGGCCATTGCCAAGGGCGATAAGAAAAAGAAGCGCAGGAGGAAGGAGAGCTACAGCATCTACATCTACAAAGTGCTGAAGCAGGTCCACCCCGACACTGGTATCTCTTCCAAAGCCATGTCGATCATGAACTCGTTCGTGAACGACATCTTCGAGCGCATCGCCGCCGAGGCTTCTCGCCTGGCCCACTACAACAAGCGTTCCACCATTACCAGTCGGGAGATCCAGACGGCTGTAAGGCTCCTGTTGCCCGGAGAACTGGCCAAGCACGCCGTCTCTGAGGGCACTAAGGCCGTCACCAAGTACACCTCCTCCAAGTAAACGGCTTACTTACTGCCCTGTGGTGGTGGCTTGGCCTCAAACCAACAAACTCGGCTCCATTGGAGCCACACTTTAATTTCTAAAGAGATTGTGAGTGTTAGACACCAATACTATTATAACAAAAACCTCTGTCACTGAAAGCAAATAGCTATAAAATGAGAATATTTATGAAACTGTCTGTGTGTGTTTCTCTCTCTCAGTCTCTGTCTGTCTGTCTGTCTGTCTGTCTGTCTGTCTGTCTGTCTGTCTGTCTGTCTGTCTTGTCTGTCTGTCTGTCTGTCTGTCTGTCTGTCTGTCTGTGTCTCTCTCTCTCTCTCTCTCTCTCTCTCTCTCTCTCTCTCTCTCTCTCTCTCTCTCTCTCTCTCTCTCTCTCTCTCTCTCTCTCTCTCTCTCTCTCTCTCTCTCAACACATATAAGCACTCGGTATCTTTTTTCTAGAGATTAGAGATTCATTGTTATGTTCCACATTAGGATTACTATGCAGGCCACCCTCTTAGGTTTGAAAATGTCAAGAAACGGTATTTAAATGTCATCTCCTAACTTAACAGATTAAGCCAGAGGACCGAAAACAGAATAAAACAGGACTGGACAGTATGTCACTTATACAAGCTGCTTTTATTTCTAGTACAGTATGACAATTTTTATTTTGGGGGGGTGGGGGGGGTGGGTGATCCTTGACAGTGCATAAGAGCGAAAAGCGACGGCGTTTTGTTTGTAAGAGAACAGGTTGTACTACAAATGACTTGATTTATTGATATCACGTGTATGTATGACACCTAAATTAGTGTATTTGTTTATTTATTTATTTATTTATTTATTATATGTGTAGATGAAGGTTAATTCATATGACTGATGCTAGGAATGTCTGAAATCTCCTTAGAAGGATATTTTGGCCCTGAGAAGGGCCGAGTTTGGTGTATACTAGGGTGGTCGATTTAGCTTATGCACGCTCTCCACGGATACGGCGAGCAAGCTGAATGTCCTTTGGCATGATGGTGACACGCTTGGCGTGGATGGCACAGAGGTTAGTGTCCTCGAAGAGACCGACCAGGTAAGCCTCGGATGCCTCCTGTAAAGCCATGACGGCAGACGACTGGAAGCGAAGATCGGTCTTGAAGTCCTGGGCAATCTCGCGCACCAGACGCTGGAAGGGAAGTTTCCTGATGAGCAACTCGGTGCTCTTCTGGTAACGACGGATCTCACGCAGGGCGACCGTTCCGGGCCTGTAACGGTGAGGCTTCTTCACACCCCCTGTGGCAGGAGCAGACTTGCGTGCTGCCTTGGTGGCCAGCTGCTTACGAGGAGCCTTGCCTCCCGTGGACTTGCGAGCAGTCTGCTTGGTGCGAGCCATGGTGAACAACTGTGGTTTGTGATGGCCGGCGCCGAAAAATTTTTGCTTATATACGCCGTCTCGAGGCGCTTGCTCGAGCGCCATTGGCTGCTCGACTCGCCTACGTCACCCCGTTGCCCCTCCCCTCCTTCCTCTGGCTGCAGCCAACAGGCGGCTCACCTCAATCACTATTATCGCTGATTTTGCTCTATTTTTTGGATTTGTGCAAAAGTCATTTCACAGGGACGTGAAACAGACGAGTAGGCAACTGCAGTTTTGAAAGCGTTGTGAGAAAGCCGTGTCTATTCGACCACAAGCGTAAAGTAAGGGCAGGCAGGAGTTGCAATGCTACTAGTACGTCCGCTTGATGGGATATAGTCGGGAAATCGTGCGGGCATTCGTCAATTCGATTCACACAACTACAACACCATGACTGGACGCGGCAAGGGAGGCAAGGGACTCGGAAAGGGTGGCGCCAAGCGTCATCGTAAGGTGCTACGTGACAACATCCAGGGCATCACCAAGCCCGCTATTCGTCGCTTAGCTCGTCGTGGCGGCGTCAAGCGTATTTCGGGTCTCATCTACGAAGAGACCCGTGGCGTCCTGAAGGTGTTCCTCGAGAACGTCATCCGTGATGCTGTAACCTACACGGAACACGCCAAGAGGAAGACCGTCACTGCCATGGACGTGGTGTACGCTCTGAAGCGCCAGGGTCGTACCCTCTACGGATTCGGCGGATAAGAGCTTGGCTAATCCATCGATTCCACCCACCACCACCTCAAAACGGGACCTAATTAGGTCCCTATACTTTTTTACTGAAGGGCTTAATAGACGATAACATAAATTGTTTTGATATCAGCTAGCACATTGGGTCTTATGAAATCTATTTTTTATCCTCGCATGCTTAAAGGGACTCTGATTGGGGGGGGGGGGGGGGAAGGTTTGTTACGTTATATACTAGCAGAGCAGGATCATTGGTGGGGGGGGGGGGGGTGTGAGGGGGAGAGAGAGAGAGAGAGATCTTTCCCAACTCTTCCTTTTTACATGAGTGAGCTACCCGTTTTATTCATTTTATCCTTCTCAGAGCTGTTTTGATAGTATCCAAATGATGGTAAATGAAAAGGGAGGACACGAATATCTACCCAGAATTCAGGACTGGCAATCGATATGCATGTTTGAGTGAGAATCTTTTTCTCTCTCAACTTAGGTATACGTTTATGTCGTACCTAAAAGCGAGAACCACACTATTGGGACAAGTATGCAAGGCCCAATTTTCCTAACAAGCACAGTTAATTTTGTTATTTTCGAACATTTCTTTCCAAATTGGTTTATCCAATTAACAGTATTATATTAAGATCATGAATTGCTGGGTTAGGTTAGGTTAGCTTAGCTTAGGTTAGGTTAGCTTAGCTTAGCTTGGGTTAGCTTAGGTTAGGTTAGGTTAGCTTAGCTTGGGTTAGCATAGGTTAGGTTAGGTTTGATTACATTTCTATGTTAGATTTAACTCAAATTCAAAACAATTGCCAGTCATTCGGCTTGTTAGTCAACTTGCCTCTAATAGGGGCAATTTGTCTAACAAGACTATTTAGTTTTGTGTGTATATATATATATATATATATATATATATATATATATATATATATATATATATATATATATATATATATAATATATATATATATTATTATTATAGCTTCAAGACTCTGAACCAATATAGAAGCATCAAGAGGAAGTGCTTGTGTTATGGGCCAATAGGCCTTCTGCAGTTACTTCCATTCTTATGTTTTTATTCCCATTGGTTCGTGTTTTATCTTGTGTAAATGTCAATCACCTTACCCAAAACTTTGGTACCATATCACCTCACCCATGTATATATATATATATATATATATATATATATATATTATATATATATATATATATGTATATTATATATATATATAATATAGATGTATATTATATATATATATATATATATATATATATATATATATATATATATATATATATAATATAGATGTATATTATATATATATATATATTATATATATATATATATATATATATATATATATATATATATATAATATATATATAATATACAGAGTAAATCTACCCCAAAAGTAATGATTTATTTGTCTACAAAACTAAACTCTTTTTTGGAATCATATGAGGCCCCTCCACTGAGGGGGGAGGCCTGGATGTTTATTGTCATGTGTATTCATGCTGCTTGCATGTCGTCGTTTATTTTGCCTTTGTTGTTTTTTTGACAGCTTTCTTTGCCTTGGGTGGTTTGGGAGATTTTGAAGCTCTCTTTATTTTGGGCTTTTTGTTCCCAACAACAAGCTGCTGCTGCTGCTGCTGCTTCTTTTTCAAGGCTGTAGGTGGTTTGTTGCTTGTGGCGGCTTTCTTGGGAGTTACCACGGCCTTCTTTGCTGCTGTAGATGGTTTCTTGGTTGTG
The DNA here is from genome assembly GCF_040958095.1 of Procambarus clarkii. Lineage (NCBI taxonomy): Eukaryota > Metazoa > Arthropoda > Malacostraca > Decapoda > Cambaridae > Procambarus > Procambarus clarkii. The sequence goes on from NW_027190828.1 coordinate 20,328, forward strand.
GTGGCTTTCTTGGGAGTTAGAACGGCCCTCTTCTCTGCTACGGCCAGCTTGAATGATCCACTAGCTCCACTTCCCTTGGTCTGAACAAGAATGCCGTCAGCCACTGCTTTCTTGAGAAATCTTCGGATGTAAATGGCGATCTTGGCAGCCTCGACTTTGTTGTTGGCAACAACGTACTTCTTGATTGCTTGTAGAGACGAGCCCTTACGGTCTTTGAGTGCTGCGACCGCGGCTAGAACCATTTGACTAGTTTTCGGGTGAGCAACCTGGACGCGAGGTTTCCTGGTGGTGGCCACCACAGCAGCAGCAGCCGCAGCCTTCTTGGTAGGCTTTGCTTCTACCATGATGATGATGAACCAACCAAGGTGATGAGAGACGCTCAGACAGTCACGGGGGAATGATGCTGCCGCCGCTTGAGCCGAACCTATTTATGTGCCGGCACGGTACAGAAGCTGCAACCTGGCAACTCGTCCACCAATCACGACGGTTGGTTTTACGGCTCCGAAACCTGGATCCCATATCTTCTCTAAAATAGAAGCATTTGTTCATGTTCTTTGTAAAAGTATCATAAAGCAGGACAGATGAGACAAATATCATAAAAACTGAAGAGCAGATGAGCACACACATGTTTGTATTACAAAAGAAAATCCACAAATTCATTAGAAATTGGCAGGGCAGGCTGAGGAAGTAGGTAGATGTAAAATGTCTGTAAATGGCGAAAGAACATAAACCCAAGACTGAATAAACGATGTTAAATATCCATGCCAAGGAGACAAAAATATGTTAGGATACAATTACCATTAAGACACCACAAGCAGGTCCGTATCCTGCCGCGATGACTTAAAAGAGTTGGTTATTAGCCACAATGTGTAGGCAGTCTCATGCCAACGGCCATACCACGTTGAGAACACCGCTTCTCGTCCGATCAGCGAAGTTAAGCAACGTTGGGTTTGGTTAGTACTTGGATGGGTGACCGCCTGGGAACACCAAATGCTGTTGGCAATAATGTTTTTTGTTTTGTTTTGTTTTGTTTCGTTTGTTTTTGTTTGAATGGCTGGCTCCACGGGAAATTCACGGAGTTGTGTGGAATAAGGCCTGGTAAAATGAATTAATATGTATGTCATGTTTAAAACAAACTCGCTTAATATAGATATTGTGTGAGGCTTTATACAAAAACAAACAACCAAAACAAAACATGTTGTATATATATATATATATAGCTTAATCCGGGTTTGAACTCGCAACTCCAAGAATACGCATCACTTATATACACTTTACCACTGGACCACTGCTGCAGGACACTAGCTTGATGCTGAGGTATCAATTTAATGACGTAAATGCCATTTCCACAAATAAATGATAATTAAAAAGTATTTGTATGTACAAATCTTTTCTGTTTAAAAGGCTACAATATCAGTTACTGATATAATTTGTGTTAATGTTTCTATACCCACAAGAAGGCATATTTTTGCTTATATGTAAAGGGTACGGAGAAGGAATCCACAGACCATCATTCCCCTCCCCTTCCCTCCCCCCCCCCCCCCACCCCCAACTCCCACCTACTACCACCACCACCACCACCACCACCACCAATCACCACCAATCACCACCAATCACCACCACCAATCACCACCACCACATCTAACCGAAAACCCCCTAACACATCAACCCTCCCCCCAATCAACAGGCGAAATAATAACCCTCAAATGCCTGCCTGCCTGCCTGCCTGCAAGCCAATACTAACGGTCTTCTCAGAAAGAAAATCTCTTTGTATCTGTATTACTTGATGAAATGTATGATTCTAATAATGAAAATAAATTTTGATGTCGGTTGTATGAGCATAATGACCAATATGCACATGATATGAATGAATTAAATAGTGTAGTTTTAAGTAATTAGGTTGTAGACACATTAAGCGGATATGATATTTGACGCGTCCAGAACTGGTGATTTTTGGTTTAGTTTTAAATGCACCACCACCACCACCACCACCACCACCATTGCTTCCCCAGAGCCTAATTAAGGACCGGTAAAAGGAGTCAATATGTATGTCATCTATAAAACCAAAGAATGAATAAAAAAACACACACAAACCTACATAATAGTATTAGGAAGATTGTATGGCAAAAAAAAAAAAGTATTATTCCCATTGGGTCGTTTGAACTCGCGACTTCCAAAACACCAGCCACACACCTTACAACCCAGCCACCATAGAGTTGGTATAATTGTGCAACTTTAGTTATAAAAGTAAAGTTTTCTCACATTGTATTGATAACTTAAAGGATTTTTTTTTTTTTTTGCATGTACAAATCTTATTGTCTGTTCTATGAAAAGGCTTGATGTAAATTATGTATTTTTTGAATGATTGAATTGTAGGCACATTAAGCGGATTCGATATTTGATATATCCAGAAAAGGCGATTTATGTTCAGTTTTAAAATGCATCACCGTTAACGCTAAAGGACTGGTAAAATGACTCGATGTTTGTCATTTTTAAAATAAACACTAAAACAAGGCCCTTAACATATATAATGTTTGAATATAAATTGAATGCATATAAATACAAAGTGGGAGTGGCTGGCTGGCTGGCTGGCTGGCTGGCTGGCTGGCTGGCTGGCTGGCTGGCTGGCTGGCTGGCTGGCTGGCTGGCTGGCTGGCTGGCTGCCTGGCTGCCTGCCTGCCTGCCTGCCTGCCTGCCTGCCTGCCTGCCTGCCTGCCTGCTGCCTGCCTGGCTGCCTGCCTGCCTGCCTGCCTGCCTGCCTGCCTGCCTGCCTGCCTGCCTGCCTGCCTGCCTGCCTGCCTGCCTGCCTGCCTGTCTGGCTGCCTGGCTGCCTGGCTGCCTGCCTGCCTGCCTGCCTGCCTGCCTTGCCTTGCCTTGCCTTGCCTTGCCTTGCCTTGCCTTGCCTTGCCTTGCCTTGCCTTGCCTTGCCTTGCCCTGCCCTGCCTTGGCTGCAGCTGGCTGGCTGGCTGGCTGGCTGGCTGGCCGTAAATCAACTCTTAACAACACCACACCACACCACACCATCACTCATCACCCATCACCCACCACCGGCCCCAGTCTCCCAGCCTCTCTTATATACCCGAGCAGGCCCTTTAAATTATTTGAATTGTTGCACTTCGGCCAATGGCAGGCACGATCGCTGCTGCTCAAACATATTCTGGTTCACAAGTATTAATATATATATATATATATATATATATATATATATATATATATATATATATATATATATATATATATATATATATATTCATGAAACACATTAAAACCTTGATCATTTATTCATTCATTACGTCTAGTGAAGAATTGCTTTTGTTCATTTGTATGATTAAAAATGGATAGAATATGAATTCCTCGCTTAAAGTAAAATATAAAATATATATTGGATTTATATGATTGGTTAATATTCCAAGTGATGCTGAATATCCCCTATAATTTTGTTTTGTTTGTTTGTTATGTACACATTCCAAATGAAATCAATATAAATGTTATTATTAATGTTTGAAAGTTGATTGTCTACTTGAATCTCTCTATTAAAGTGTGTGTGGCTCCGGATGGAGCCTGGTTATGGTATTTGTCGCGGTGGGTGGCAGAAGTGCTTACTTCTTCTCTGTCTTCTTTGGCAAAAGAACTGCCTGAATGTTTGGAAGAACACCTCCCTGTGCAATGGTTACGCCAGACAGAAGTTTGTTGAGTTCTTCGTCGTTGCGGATGGCCAACTGCAAGTGACGTGGGATGATACGGGTCTTCTTGTTGTCACGTGCGGCGTTACCGGCGAGCTCGAGAACTTCGGCAGCGAGGTATTCCATGACGGCTGCCAGGTAGACAGGAGCGCCAGCACCGACGCGTTCGGCGTAGTTGCCCTTACGCAGCAGACGGTGAATTCTGCCCACGGGGAACTGAAGTCCGGCCCTGCTGGAGCGAGACTTTGACTTGCCCTTCACTTTGCCTCCCTTGCCGCGTCCTGACATTGCTGCTGCTGTTGTGGGTTTGTGGTGTTTTAATGCCGGCCCGCAGATCGAGCTTCGTGTTATATACCCCGCTCAGGATCAAGGGAGTCCGCCACTGACCAATCAGCGCGCTCCGCCACGCGACCCGCTCTGAGCTGAGTCGCGAGCGGGATATAAAAGGAAAGCTCGACTCGCGCAAAAGTTCATTATTGTATCGCAACGCCAGCCAGCACGAGCATCATCATGCCACCCAAGGCATCTGGAAAGGCTGCCAAGAAGGCCGGAAAGGCCCAGAAGGCCATTGCCAAGGGCGATAAGAAAAAGAAGCGCAGGAGGAAGGAGAGCTACAGCATCTACATCTACAAAGTGCTGAGCAGGTCCACCCCGCACTGGTATCTCTTCCAAAGCCATGTCGATCATGAACTCGTTCGTGAACGACATCTTCGAGCGCATCGCCGCCGAGGCTTCTCGCCTGGCCCACTACAACAAGCGTTCCACCATTACCAGTCGGGAGATCCAGACGGCTGTAAGGCTCTCTGTTGCCCGGAGAACTGGCCAAGGCACGCCGTCTCTGAGGGCACTAAGGCCGTCACCAAGTACACCTCCTCCAAGTAAACGGCTTACTTACTGCCCTGTGGTGGTGGCTTGGCCTCACAACCAACAAACTCGGCTCCATTGGAGCCACACTTTAATTTCTAAAGAGATTGTGATGTTAGACACCAATACTATTATAACAAAAACCTCTGTCACTGAAAGCAAATAGCTATAAAATGAGAATATTTATGAAACTTCTGTGTGTGTTTCTCTCTCAGTCCGTGTCTGTCTGTCTGTCTGTCCTGTCTGTCTGTCTGTCTGTCTGTCTGTCTGTCTGTCTGTCTTTCTGTCTGTCTGTCTGTCGTCTGTCTGTCTGTCTGTGTCTCTCTCTCTCTCTCCTCTCTCTCTCTCTCTCCTCCTCTCTCTCTCTCTCTCTCTCCTCTCTCTCTCT
>NW_027190829.1:0-25219 GCF_040958095.1 Procambarus clarkii
TATCCCGTATCACACGGATTCACGGATCACACGGAAATGTATCCGTGTGATCAATCCGTGTGACTATCTATGCTTGTCTGTGATACACGGACATGTATCCAAGGATACACGAACACGTGTATCCATGGAGTTCTGGGTCCAGGAAGCCATTTGTGTCGACCCAAATTGCCTCCCTTCTCCCCACCTGAAATCCAGGTGAATTGAAAGACCTGCCCGAGGTCAGTGGATCCAGGTATCCGTCCGTGGGCCCCCGGATTTCAACCCTTCCCCACATTCCAAGGGATCAGTCAATCAATCTTCGGCTATCCAGAGAATCTATCGAAACTGATGCTCCTACAGGAGAGGACATCACAGAAATCTATCTGTGCCCTGTAGTTGCATCCGTTGCGACAGGCTCGAACGCAGGTCTATCCGGATTAGGAACATGTTCTATCCGACTAGGCCACGCTGGAGTTGCCATCTGAATAAAATTTGGCACCTGTATTTATACCTCGGAGCAAACAGGGTTAGTTAGTGTCTTTTTATAAACAATTGCAATGATTGACATGTGAAATTGTGAGTTTGTGTTGACAGTTAGAAAAAATGGCAGGGTTATTCGATGATGTTGCAGTCAAGTGAAGCAGTGTCATGAATGAATGAATAGAGGAGAATTTAGGCTAACTGACTGATATGTGAATGTTTAAACAGGTGTAATAATTAATATTTACTGGTGTATGTCCAAATGAGGCGAACGGTTTGGCTGGGTAAATTTAGCGTTATCGCCGCTAATTTCTCTGTTTGACACGGAGGAGGAGGGTGGGTAACACTGGGGGTGGAATGGGGGTAGGGATATGGCGGCCACCGTTAGGCGGAGGTTGTTGGTAGGGGGTGTCCAGAGGAGCTACCGTGGGTCATCCTGGGTTGTTGGGGGGGTGGGGGAAGGGAGGGTTGGCAGTTAGGTATTTAAACTTAATTTTTTGAGATAGGTTATATATGGTGAGGTGTTTAGGAAGGAATAAGAAAAGTGTTTGTGACTGAGTTGAGTATATTAGTTACTGTGATTCATGTTAGAAAGAATGTAGGTGCTGAAAATGTTTAAAGATTTGTTAATGACTTCATTTGTTTAATATTGTATGAATTAACGGTAAGTGAACACTGGAGATTGATATTCAACAGCATATTGAGTGGAGAAGTTTTGCAGGCAGGCAGGCAGGCAGGCAGGCAGGCAGGCAGGCAGGCAGGCAGAAAGAAAATGGAATGACAAATGGTTACAGACATTTTCTTCACAGATGGTAAAAACTATTATAATCACATGTACACATTTCAATGTGCGACATTCTTACACAAACACACACACACACACACACACACACTCACAGGGTTGTGTGTCATCTAATCATCAACCTGTCACCTAATCAAACCTGAACTCCGTCACTTAAAACCTAATCTAACCAGTAACCCAAACTAACCTAAAACTGCATCATAGAGTTTACTCACACATACCAGCCAATTCTCCATTAAAGATAGTGCTTATAGCAACTATTTAGTCAAACCAACAACAAATGGAGTGTTTCTCCAAAATGAAAATGTTGGGATGCTATTGATCTCGCACAAATTCTATACAAATGCCACATACCTACCGGTAATTAAAGAACCAAAGCAAATCTCTTCTAAGCATAAATGGCCATGGCATAAATTCAAATAATTTAAAAGTAAAAATAATCTAAAATGGCCAAATATTTGATAATATTAATATTAGATAGTCTTAGATATTCTCTCTTAGGCTTCATTTAGTCAACACATGTAAAATCACTGAGTCGTGGAACAAGCAGTTTATATATACATATGTTAGGCTTATAACACCTATCCTACGAGGTCCAACTAGTGACTAACCCTCACTCACTGACCAGGATGCAAGTAACTCACTATTTACTTCTAGGTGAATAGAGGCATTGGGTGAAAGGAAACGCTACCAAAACGCTAAACGCTACCCTGTCCGACCGGGATTCGAACCCTTGATTGTGAGACGAGAAGGAACAAGTCATTCATTTTTGTGTACTCACCTACGTGTGAGTACACACATTGATCCAATTCATGATTTAATGCTAATAATTTAAAAATGTAATAATTTAATTTAATTTATAATTTAATGCACATTAATGCTCGATCCAGCAGGATAGAGTATTAATCTTGGAGTCTGTCCTTTTAGCCGTCGGTTGTTTAAAGCACTGACTTTACCAACTTAACCTAAACCTAAACCTAACCTAACCTATAAACTAAGCTAACCTAAAACTAATTGAAGTTAATGACCGTATTATTTTTAACCTATAGGTATCAAAGGTTTATAAAGGGAGGAACAAGGAACTAGTTAAGGAACAAGTTTAACTTTTATTTAATATAGTTTATTTTTAAAATAATTTTCTTTAATATAGTTTACATTAATGTTATGAAGGTTTATGAACTTTAAAAAAGGTTGGTTATATTAGGTTAGGTTAGGTTAGTTTAGGTTGGCTAGGTTGGTTAAACCCTAACTAACAACAGAAAATAAACTTCCCTCCTTCCCTCCCTAGATTTAAACTCATTTAAATTAAGAGTAAAGATCTTAAAGATCTTAACTAAATTTACTCCAATTATATAACTCCAATTATATATATAACTATATATATCTATATTAACTATATAATCTAACTATATATCTAATTATATAAATTATATAATTATATAAAAATAACTCCAATTAAATTGAGTTAAATTAATTTAAATTGATTTAATTGTAATTAATAAAATTGATAATTGAAATTTAATTATACCCCTCCCTCTCTCTATTCCTCCCTCCCTCCCTCTCTTCCTCCCTCCTTTCCGTCCCCCTGTTACCTGTGACACGAACCTATCCGTGTATCTTAGGGATTTTCGTGTATCTTATGTATGTCCGTGTATCTTATCTTATGGGATTTCGTAACCGTATTATGTTTAGGGTTATCCATGGGGTTCTGGGGTCCAGGAAGCCATTTGTGTCCCCTCAAATTGCCTCCCTTATCCTTATCCCCACCCACCTAGGTTCGAATCCCGTATCACACGGATTCACGGATCACACGGAAATGTATCCGTGTGATCAATCCGTGTGACTATCTATGCTTGTCTGTGATACACGGACATGTATCCAAGGATACACGAACACGTGTATCCATGGAGTTCTGGGTCCAGGAAGCCATTTGTGTCGACCCAAATTGCCTCCCTTCTCCCCACCTGAAATCCAGGTGAATTGAAAGACCTGCCCGAGGTCAGTGGATCCAGGTATCCGTCCGTGGGCCCCCGGATTTCAACCCTTCCCCACATTCCAAGGGATCAGTCAATCAATCTTCGGCTATCCAGAGAATCTATCGAAACTGATGCTCCTACAGGAGAGGACATCACAGAAATCTATCTGTGCCCTGTAGTTGCATCCGTTGCGACAGGCTCGAACGCAGGTCTATCCGGATTAGGAACATGTTCTATCCGACTAGGCCACGCTGGAGTTGCCATCTGAATAAAATTTGGCACCTGTATTTATACCTCGGAGCAAACAGGGTTAGTTAGTGTCTTTTTATAAACAATTGCAATGATTGACATGTGAAATTGTGAGTTTGTGTTGACAGTTAGAAAAAATGGCAGGGTTATTCGATGATGTTGCAGTCAAGTGAAGCAGTGTCATGAATGAATGAATAGAGGAGAATTTAGGCTAACTGACTGATATGTGAATGTTTAAACAGGTGTAATAATTAATATTTACTGGTGTATGTCCAAATGAGGCGAACGGTTTGGCTGGGTAAATTTAGCGTTATCGCCGCTATTTCTCTGTTTGACACGGAGGAGGAGGGTGGGTAACACTGGGGGTGGAATGGGGGTAGGGATATGGCGGCCACCGTTAGGCGGAGGTTGTTGGTAGGGGGTGTCCAGAGGAGCTACCGTGGGTCATCCTGGGTTGTTGGGGGGGTGGGGGAAGGGAGGGTTGGCAGTTAGGTATTTAAACTTAATTTTTTGAGATAGGTTATATATGGTGAGGTGTTTAGGAAGGAATAAGAAAAGTGTTTGTGACTGAGTTGAGTATATTAGTTACTGTGATTCATGTTAGAAAGAATGTAGGTGCTGAAAATGTTTAAAGATTTGTTAATGACTTCATTTGTTTAATATTGTATGAATTAACGGTAAGTGAACACTGGAGATTGATATTCAACAGCATATTGAGTGGAGAAGTTTTAGCAGGCAGGCAGGCAGGCAGGCAGGCAGGAGGCAGGCAGGCAGAAAGAAAATGGAATGACAAATGGTTACAGACATTTTCTTCACAGATGGTAAAAACTATTATAATCACATGTACACATTTCAATGTGCGACATTCTTACACAAACACACACACACACACACACACACTCACAGGGTTGTGTGTGTCATCTAATCATCAACCTGTCACCTAATCAAACCTGAACTCCGTCACTTAAAACCTAATCTAACCAGTAACCCAAACTAACCTAAAACTGCATCATAGAGTTTACTCACACATACCAGCCAATTCTCCATTAAAGATAGTGCTTATAGCAACTATTTAGTCAAACCAACAACAAATGGAGTGTTTCTCCAAAATGAAAATGTTGGGATGCTATTGATCTCGCACAAATTCTATACAAATGCCACATACCTACCGGTAATTAAAGAACCAAAGCAAATCTCTTCTAAGCATAAATGGCCATGGCATAAATTCAAATAATTTAAAAGTAAAAATAATCTAAAATGGCCAAATATTTGATAATATTAATATTAGATAGTCTTAGATATTCTCTCTTAGGCTTCATTTAGTCAACACATGTAAAATCACTGAGTCGTGGAACAAGCAGTTTATATATACATATGTTAGGCTTATAACACCTATCCTACGAGGTCCAACTAGTGACTAACCCTCACTCACTGACCAGGATGCAAGTAACTCACTATTTACTTCTAGGTGAATAGAGGCATTGGGTGAAAGGAAACGCTACCAAAACGCTAAACGCTACCCTGTCCGACCGGGATTCGAACCCTTGATTGTGAGACGAGAAGGAACAAGTCATTCATTTTTGTGTACTCACCTACGTGTGAGTACACACATTGATCCAATTCATGATTTAATGCTAATAATTTAAAAATGTAATAATTTAATTTAATTTATAATTTAATGCACATTAATGCTCGATCCAGCAGGATAGAGTATTAATCTTGGAGTCTGTCCTTTTAGCCGTCGGTTGTTTAAAGCACTGACTTTACCAACTTAACCTAAACCTAAACCTAACTAACCTATAAACTAAGCTAACCTAAAACTAATTGAAGTTAATGACCGTATTATTTTTAACCTATAGGTATCAAAGGTTTATAAAGGGAGGAACAAGGAACTAGTTAAGGAACAAGTTTAACTTTTATTTAATATAGTTTATTTTTTAAAATAATTTTCTTTAATATAGTTTACATTAATGTTATGAAGGTTTATGAACTTTAAAAAAAGGTTGGTTATATTAGGTTAGGTTAGGTTAGTTTAGGTTGGCTAGGTTGGTTAAACCCTAACTAACAACAGAAAATAAACTTCCCTCCTTCCCTCCCTAGATTTAAACTCATTTAAATTAAGAGTAAAGATCTTAAAGATCTTAACTAAATTTACTCCAATTATATAACTCCAATTATATATATAACTATATATATCTATATTAACTATATAATCTAACTATATATCTAATTATATAAATTATATAATTATATAAAAATAACTCCAATTAAATTGAGTTAAATTAATTTAAATTGATTTAATTGTAATTAATAAAATTGATAATTGAAATTTAATTATACCCCTCCCTCTCTCTATTCCTCCCTCCCTCCCTCTCTTCCTCCCTCCTTTCCGTCCCCCTGTTACCTGTGACACGAACCTATCCGTGTATCTTAGGGATTTTCGTGTATCTTATGTATGTCCGTGTATCTTATCTTATGGGATTTCGTAACCGTATTATGTTTAGGGTTATCCATGGGGTTCTGGGGTCCAGGAAGCCATTTGTGTCCCCTCAAATTGCCTCCCTTATCCTTATCCCCACCCACCTAGGTTCGAATCCCGTATCACACGGATTCACGGATCACACGGAAATGTATCCGTGTGATCAATCCGTGTGACTATCTATGCTTGTCTGTGATACACGGACATGTATCCAAGGATACACGAACACGTGTATCCATGGAGTTCTGGGTCCAGGAAGCCATTTGTGTCGACCCAAATTGCCTCCCTTCTCCCCACCTGAAATCCAGGTGAATTGAAAGACCTGCCCGAGGTCAGTGGATCCAGGTATCCGTCCGTGGGCCCCCGGATTTCAACCCTTCCCCACATTCCAAGGGATCAGTCAATCAATCTTCGGCTATCCAGAGAATCTATCGAAACTGATGCTCCTACAGGAGAGGACATCACAGAAATCTATCTGTGCCCTGTAGTTGCATCCGTTGCGACAGGCTCGAACGCAGGTCTATCCGGATTAGGAACATGTTCTATCCGACTAGGCCACGCTGGAGTTGCCATCTGAATAAAATTTGGCACCTGTATTTATACCTCGGAGCAAACAGGGTTAGTTAGTGTCTTTTTATAAACAATTGCAATGATTGACATGTGAAATTGTGAGTTTGTGTTGACAGTTAGAAAAATGGCAGGGTTATTCGATGATGTTGCAGTCAAGTGAAGCAGTGTCATGAATGAATGAATAGAGGAGAATTTAGGCTAACTGACTGATATGTGAATGTTTAAACAGGTGTAATAATTAATATTTACTGGTGTATGTCCAAATGAGGCGAACGGTTTGGCTGGGTAAATTTAGCGTTATCGCCGCTAATTTCTCTGTTTGACACGGAGGAGGAGGGTGGGTAACACTGGGGGTGGAATGGGGGTAGGGATATGGCGGCCACCGTTAGGCGGAGGTTGTTGGTAGGGGGTGTCCAGAGGAGCTACCGTGGGTCATCCTGGGTTGTTGGGGGGGGGGTGGGGGAAGGGAGGGTTGGCAGTTAGGTATTTAAACTTAATTTTTTGAGATAGGTTATATATGGTGAGGTGTTTAGGAAGGAATAAGAAAAGTGTTTGTGACTGAGTTGAGTATATTAGTTACTGTGATTCATGTTAGAAAGAATGTAGGTGCTGAAAATGTTTAAAGATTTGTTAATGACTTCATTTGTTTAATATTGTATGAATTAACGGTAAGTGAACACTGGAGATTGATATTCAACAGCATATTGAGTGGAGAAGTTTTGCAGGCAGGCAGGCAGGCAGGCAGGCAGGCAGGCAGGCAGGCAGGCAGAAAGAAAATGGAATGACAAATGGTTACAGACATTTTCTTCACAGATGGTAAAAACTATTATAATCACATGTACACATTTCAATGTGCGACATTCTTACACACACACACACACACACACACACACTCACAGGGTTGTGTGTGTCATCTAATCATCAACCTGTCACCTAATCAAACCTGAACTCCGTCACTTAAAACCTAATCTAACCAGTAACCCAAACTAACCTAAAACTGCATCATAGAGTTTACTCACACATACCAGCCAATTCTCCATTAAAGATAGTGCTTATAGCAACTATTTAGTCAAACCAACAACAAATGGAGTGTTTCTCCAAAATGAAAATGTTGGGATGCTATTGATCTCGCACAAATTCTATACAAATGCCACATACCTACCGGTAATTAAAGAACCAAAGCAAATCTCTTCTAAGCATAAATGGCCATGGCATAAATTCAAATAATTTAAAAGTAAAAATAATCTAAAATGGCCAAATATTTGATAATATTAATATTAGATAGTCTTAGATATTCTCTCTTAGGCTTCATTTAGTCAACACATGTAAAATCACTGAGTCGTGGAACAAGCAGTTTATATATACATATGTTAGGCTTATAACACCTATCCTACGAGGTCCAACTAGTGACTAACCCTCACTCACTGACCAGGATGCAAGTAACTCACTATTTACTTCTAGGTGAATAGAGGCATTGGGTGAAAGGAAACGCTACCAAAACGCTAAACGCTACCCTGTCCGACCGGGATTCGAACCCTTGATTGTGAGACGAGAAGGAACAAGTCATTCATTTTTGTGTACTCACCTACGTGTGAGTACACACATTGATCCAATTCATGATTTAATGCTAATAATTTAAAAATGTAATAATTTAATTTAATTTATAATTTAATGCACATTAATGCTCGATCCAGCAGGATAGAGTATTAATCTTGGAGTCTGTCCTTTTAGCCGTCGGTTGTTTAAAGCACTGACTTTACCAACTTAACCTAAACCTAAACCTAACGTAACCTATAAACTAAGCTAACCTAAAACTAATTGAAGTTAATGACCGTATTATTTTTAACCTATAGGTATCAAAGGTTTATAAAGGGAGGAACAAGGAACTAGTTAAGGAACAAGTTTAACTTTTATTTAATATAGTTTATTTTTTAAAATAATTTTCTTTAATATAGTTTACATTAATGTTATGAAGGTTTATGAACTTTAAAAAAGGTTGGTTATATTAGGTTAGGTTAGGTTAGTTTAGGTTGGCTAGGTTGGTTAAACCCTAACTAACAACAGAAAATAAACTTCCCTCCTTCCCTCCCTAGATTTAAACTCATTTAAATTAAGAGTAAAGATCTTAAAGATCTTAACTAAATTTACTCCAATTATATAACTCCAAATATATATAACTATATATATCTATATTAACTATATAATCTAACTATATATCTAATTATATAAATTATATAATTATATAAAAATAACTCCAATTAAATTGAGTTAAATTAATTTAAATTGATTTAATTGTAATTAATAAAATTGATAATTGAAATTTAATTATACCCCTCCCTCTCTCTATTCCTCCCTCCCTCCCTCTCTTCCTCCCTCCTTTCCGTCCCCCTGTTACCTGTGACACGAACCTATCCGTGTATCTTAGGGATTTTCGTGTATCTTATGTATGTCCGTGTATCTTATCTTATGGGATTTCGTAACCGTATTATGTTTAGGGTTATCCATGGGGTTCTGGGGTCCAGGAAGCCATTTGTGTCCCCTCAAATTGCCTCCCTTATCCTTATCCCCACCCACCTAGGTTCGAATCCCGTATCACACGGATTCACGGATCACACGGAAATGTATCCGTGTGATCAATCCGTGTGACTATCTATGCTTGTCTGTGATACACGGACATGTATCCAAGGATACACGAACACGTGTATCCATGGAGTTCTGGGTCCAGGAAGCCATTTGTGTCGACCCAAATTGCCTCCCTTCTCCCCACCTGAAATCCAGGTGAATTGAAAGACCTGCCCGAGGTCAGTGGATCCAGGTATCCGTCCGTGGGCCCCCGGATTTCAACCCTTCCCCACATTCCAAGGGATCAGTCAATCAATCTTCGGCTATCCAGAGAATCTATCGAAACTGATGCTCCTACAGGAGAGGACATCACAGAAATCTATCTGTGCCCTGTAGTTGCATCCGTTGCGACAGGCTCGAACGCAGGTCTATCCGGATTAGGAACATGTTCTATCCGACTAGGCCACGCTGGAGTTGCCATCTGAATAAAATTTGGCACCTGTATTTATACCTCGGAGCAAACAGGGTTAGTTAGTGTCTTTTTATAAACAATTGCAATGATTGACATGTGAAATTGTGAGTTTGTGTTGACAGTTAGAAAAAATGGCAGGGTTATTCGATGATGTTGCAGTCAAGTGAAGCAGTGTCATGAATGAATGAATAGAGGAGAATTTAGGCTAACTGACTGATATGTGAATGTTTAAACAGGTGTAATAATTAATATTTACTGGTGTATGTCCAAATGAGGCGAACGGTTTGGCTGGGTAAATTTAGCGTTATCGCCGCTAATTTCTCTGTTTGACACGGAGGAGGAGGGTGGGTAACACTGGGGGTGGAATGGGGGTAGGGATATGGCGGCCACCGTTAGGCGGAGGTTGTTGGTAGGGGGTGTCCAGAGGAGCTACCGTGGGTCATCCTGGGTTGTTGGGGGGGGGGTGGGGGAAGGGAGGGTTGGCAGTTAGGTATTTAAACTTAATTTTTTGAGATAGGTTATATATGGTGAGGTGTTTAGGAAGGAATAAGAAAAGTGTTTGTGACTGAGTTGAGTATATTAGTTACTGTGATTCATGTTAGAAAGAATGTAGGTGCTGAAAATGTTTAAAGATTTGTTAATGACTTCATTTGTTTAATATTGTATGAATTAACGGTAAGTGAACACTGGAGATTGATATTCAACAGCATATTGAGTGGAGAAGTTTTGCAGGCAGGCAGGCAGGCAGGCAGGCAGGCAGGCAGGCAGGCAGAAAGAAAATGGAATGACAAATGGTTACAGACATTTTCTTCACAGATGGTAAAAACTATTATAATCACATGTACACATTTCAATGTGCGACATTCTTACACAAACACACACACACACACACACACACACTCACAGGGTTGTGTGTGTCATCTAATCATCAACCTGTCACCTAATCAAACCTGAACTCCGTCACTTAAAACCTAATCTAACCAGTAACCCAAACTAACCTAAAACTGCATCATAGAGTTTACTCACACATACCAGCCAATTCTCCATTAAAGATAGTGCTTATAGCAACTATTTAGTCAAACCAACAACAAATGGAGTGTTTCTCCAAAATGAAAATGTTGGGATGCTATTGATCTCGCACAAATTCTATACAAATGCCACATACCTACCGGTAATTAAAGAACCAAAGCAAATCTCTTCTAAGCATAAATGGCCATGGCATAAATTCAAATAATTTAAAAGTAAAAATAATCTAAAATGGCCAAATATTTGATAATATTAATATTAGATAGTCTTAGATATTCTCTCTTAGGCTTCATTTAGTCAACACATGTAAAATCACTGAGTCGTGGAACAAGCAGTTTATATATACATATGTTAGGCTTATAACACCTATCCTACGAGGTCCAACTAGTGACTAACCCTCACTCACTGACCAGGATGCAAGTAACTCACTATTTACTTCTAGGTGAATAGAGGCATTGGGTGAAAGGAAACGCTACCAAAACGCTAAACGCTACCCTGTCCGACCGGGATTCGAACCCTTGATTGTGAGACGAGAAGGAACAAGTCATTCATTTTTGTGTACTCACCTACGTGTGAGTACACACATTGATCCAATTCATGATTTAATGCTAATAATTTAAAAATGTAATAATTTAATTTAATTTATAATTTAATGCACATTAATGCTCGATCCAGCAGGATAGAGTATTAATCTTGGAGTCTGTCCTTTTAGCCGTCGGTTGTTTAAAGCACTGACTTTACCAACTTAACCTAAACCTAAACCTAACGTAACCTATAAACTAAGCTAACCTAAAACTAATTGAAGTTAATGACCGTATTATTTTTAACCTATAGGTATCAAAGGTTTATAAAGGGAGGAACAAGGAACTAGTTAAGGAACAAGTTTAACTTTTATTTAATATAGTTTATTTTTTAAAATAATTTTCTTTAATATAGTTTACATTAATGTTATGAAGGTTTATGAACTTTAAAAAAGGTTGGTTATATTAGGTTAGGTTAGGTTAGTTTAGGTTGGCTAGGTTGGTTAAACCCTAACTAACAACAGAAAATAAACTTCCCTCCTTCCCTCCCTAGATTTAAACTCATTTAAATTAAGAGTAAAGATCTTAAAGATCTTAACTAAATTTACTCCAATTATATAACTCCAATTATATATATATATATATCTATATTAACTATATAATCTAACTATATATCTAATTATATAAATTATATAATTATATAAAAATAACTCCAATTAAATTGAGTTAAATTAATTTAAATTGATTTAATTGTAATTAATAAAATTGATAATTGAAATTTAATTATACCCCTCCCTCTCTCTATTCCTCCCTCCCTCCCTCTCTTCCTCCCTCCTTTCCGTCCCCCTGTTACCTGTGACACGAACCTATCCGTGTATCTTAGGGATTTTCGTGTATCTTATGTATGTCCGTGTATCTTATCTTATGGGATTTCGTAACCGTATTATGTTTAGGGTTATCCATGGGGTTCTGGGGTCCAGGAAGCCATTTGTGTCCCCTCAAATTGCCTCCCTTATCCTTATCCCCACCCACCTAGGTTCGAATCCCGTATCACACGGATTCACGGATCACACGGAAATGTATCCGTGTGATCAATCCGTGTGACTATCTATGCTTGTCTGTGATACACGGACATGTATCCAAGGATACACGAACACGTGTATCCATGGAGTTCTGGGTCCAGGAAGCCATTTGTGTCGACCCAAATTGCCTCCCTTCTCCCCACCTGAAATCCAGGTGAATTGAAAGACCTGCCCGAGGTCAGTGGATCCAGGTATCCGTCCGTGGGCCCCCGGATTTCAACCCTTCCCCACATTCCAAGGGATCAGTCAATCAATCTTCGGCTATCCAGAGAATCTATCGAAACTGATGCTCCTACAGGAGAGGACATCACAGAAATCTATCTGTGCCCTGTAGTTGCATCCGTTGCGACAGGCTCGAACGCAGGTCTATCCGGATTAGGAACATGTTCTATCCGACTAGGCCACGCTGGAGTTGCCATCTGAATAAAATTTGGCACCTGTATTTATACCTCGGAGCAAACAGGGTTAGTTAGTGTCTTTTTATAAACAATTGCAATGATTGACATGTGAAATTGTGAGTTTGTGTTGACAGTTAGAAAAAATGGCAGGGTTATTCGATGATGTTGCAGTCAAGTGAAGCAGTGTCATGAATGAATGAATAGAGGAGAATTTAGGCTAACTGACTGATATGTGAATGTTTAAACAGGTGTAATAATTAATATTTACTGGTGTATGTCCAAATGAGGCGAACGGTTTGGCTGGGTAAATTTAGCGTTATCGCCGCTAATTTCTCTGTTTGACACGGAGGAGGAGGGTGGGTAACACTGGGGGTGGAATGGGGGTAGGGATATGGCGGCCACCGTTAGGCGGAGGTTGTTGGTAGGGGGTGTCCAGAGGAGCTACCGTGGGTCATCCTGGGTTGTTGGGGGTGGGGGGTGGGGGAAGGGAGGGTTGGCAGTTAGGTATTTAAACTTAATTTTTTGAGATAGGTTATATATGGTGAGGTGTTTAGGAAGGAATAAGAAAAGTGTTTGTGACTGAGTTGAGTATATTAGTTACTGTGATTCATGTTAGAAAGAATGTAGGTGCTGAAAATGTT
Organism: Procambarus clarkii; assembly: GCF_040958095.1. Classification (NCBI taxonomy): domain Eukaryota; kingdom Metazoa; phylum Arthropoda; class Malacostraca; order Decapoda; family Cambaridae; genus Procambarus; species Procambarus clarkii. The sequence continues at coordinate 13,238 of NW_027190829.1, forward strand.
TAAAGATTTGTTAATGACTTCATTTGTTTAATATTGTATGAATTAACGGTAAGTGAACACTGGAGATTGATATTCAACAGCATATTGAGTGGAGAAGTTTTAGGCAGGCAGGCAGGCAGGCAGGCAGGCAGGCAGGCAGGCAGGCAGAAAGAAAATGGAATGACAAATGGTTACAGACATTTTCTTCACAGATGGTAAAAACTATTATAATCACATGTACACATTTCAATGTGCGACATTCTTACAAACACACACACACACACACACACACACACTCACAGGGTTGTGTGTGTCATCTAATCATCAACCTGTCACCTAATCAAACCTGAACTCCGTCACTTAAAACCTAATCTAACCAGTAACCCAAACTAACCTAAAACTGCATCATAGAGTTTACTCACACATACCAGCCAATTCTCCATTAAAGATAGTGCTTATAGCAACTATTTAGTCAAACCAACAACAAATGGAGTGTTTCTCCAAAATGAAAATGTTGGGATGCTATTGATCTCGCACAAATTCTATACAAATGCCACATACCTACCGGTAATTAAAGAACCAAAGCAAATCTCTTCTAAGCATAAATGGCCATGGCATAAATTCAAATAATTTAAAAGTAAAAATAATCTAAAATGGCCAAATATTTGATAATATTAATATTAGATAGTCTTAGATATTCTCTCTTAGGCTTCATTTAGTCAACACATGTAAAATCACTGAGTCGTGGAACAAGCAGTTTATATATACATATGTTAGGCTTATAACACCTATCCTACGAGGTCCAACTAGTGACTAACCCTCACTCACTGACCAGGATGCAAGTAACTCACTATTTACTTCTAGGTGAATAGAGGCATTGGGTGAAAGGAAACGCTACCAAAACGCTAAACGCTACCCTGTCCGACCGGGATTCGAACCCTTGATTGTGAGACGAGAAGGAACAAGTCATTCATTTTTGTGTACTCACCTACGTGTGAGTACACACATTGATCCAATTCATGATTTAATGCTAATAATTTAAAAATGTAATAATTTAATTTAATTTATAATTTAATGCACATTAATGCTCGATCCAGCAGGATAGAGTATTAATCTTGGAGTCTGTCCTTTTAGCCGTCGGTTGTTTAAAGCACTGACTTTACCAACTTAACCTAAACCTAAACCTAACGTAACCTATAAACTAAGCTAACCTAAAACTAATTGAAGTTAATGACCGTATTATTTTTAACCTATAGGTATCAAAGGTTTATAAAGGGAGGAACAAGGAACTAGTTAAGGAACAAGTTTAACTTTTATTTAATATAGTTTATTTTTTAAAATAATTTTCTTTAATATAGTTTACATTAATGTTATGAAGGTTTATGAACTTTAAAAAAGGTTGGTTATATTAGGTTAGGTTAGGTTAGTTTAGGTTGGCTAGGTTGGTTAAACCCTAACTAACAACAGAAAATAAACTTCCCTCCTTCCCTCCCTAGATTTAAACTCATTTAAATTAAGAGTAAAGATCTTAAAGATCTTAACTAAATTTACTCCAATTATATAACTCCAATTATATATAACTATATATATCTATATTAACTATATAATCTAACTATATATCTAATTATATAAATTATATAATTATATAAAAATAACTCCAATTAAATTGAGTTAAATTAATTTAAATTGATTTAATTGTAATTAATAAAATTGATAATTGAAATTTAATTATACCCCTCCCTCTCTCTATTCCTCCCTCCCTCCCTCTCTTCCTCCCTCCTTTCCGTCCCCCTGTTACCTGTGACACGAACCTATCCGTGTATCTTAGGGATTTTCGTGTATCTTATGTATGTCCGTGTATCTTATCTTATGGGATTTCGTAACCGTATTATGTTTAGGGTTATCCATGGGGTTCTGGGGTCCAGGAAGCCATTTGTGTCCCCTCAAATTGCCTCCCTTATCCTTATCCCCACCCACCTAGGTTCGAATCCCGTATCACACGGATTCACGGATCACACGGAAATGTATCCGTGTGATCAATCCGTGTGACTATCTATGCTTGTCTGTGATACACGGACATGTATCCAAGGATACACGAACACGTGTATCCATGGAGTTCTGGGTCCAGGAAGCCATTTGTGTCGACCCAAATTGCCTCCCTTCTCCCCACCTGAAATCCAGGTGAATTGAAAGACCTGCCCGAGGTCAGTGGATCCAGGTATCCGTCCGTGGGCCCCCGGATTTCAACCCTTCCCCACATTCCAAGGGATCAGTCAATCAATCTTCGGCTATCCAGAGAATCTATCGAAACTGATGCTCCTACAGGAGAGGACATCACAGAAATCTATCTGTGCCCTGTAGTTGCATCCGTTGCGACAGGCTCGAACGCAGGTCTATCCGGATTAGGAACATGTTCTATCCGACTAGGCCACGCTGGAGTTGCCATCTGAATAAAATTTGGCACCTGTATTTATACCTCGGAGCAAACAGGGTTAGTTAGTGTCTTTTTATAAACAATTGCAATGATTGACATGTGAAATTGTGAGTTTGTGTTGACAGTTAGAAAAAATGGCAGGGTTATTCGATGATGTTGCAGTCAAGTGAAGCAGTGTCATGAATGAATGAATAGAGGAGAATTTAGGCTAACTGACTGATATGTGAATGTTTAAACAGGTGTAATAATTAATATTTACTGGTGTATGTCCAAATGAGGCGAACGGTTTGGCTGGGTAAATTTAGCGTTATCGCCGCTAATTTCTCTGTTTGACACGGAGGAGGAGGGTGGGTAACACTGGGGGTGGAATGGGGGTAGGGATATGGCGGCCACCGTTAGGCGGAGGTTGTTGGTAGGGGGTGTCCAGAGGAGCTACCGTGGGTCATCCTGGGTTGTTGGGGGTGGGGGGTGGGGGAAGGGAGGGTTGGCAGTTAGGTATTTAAACTTAATTTTTTGAGATAGGTTATATATGGTGAGGTGTTTAGGAAGGAATAAGAAAAGTGTTTGTGACTGAGTTGAGTATATTAGTTACTGTGATTCATGTTAGAAAGAATGTAGGTGCTGAAAATGTTTAAAGATTTGTTAATGACTTCATTTGTTTAATATTGTATGAATTAACGGTAAGTGAACACTGGAGATTGATATTCAACAGCATATTGAGTGGAGAAGTTTTGCAGGCAGGCAGGCAGGCAGGCAGGCAGGCAGGCAGGCAGGCAGAAAGAAAATGGAATGACAAATGGTTACAGACATTTTCTTCACAGATGGTAAAAACTATTATAATCACATGTACACATTTCAATGTGCGACATTCTTACACAAACACACACACACACACACACACACACTCACAGGGTTGTGTGTGTCATCTAATCATCAACCTGTCACCTAATCAAACCTGAACTCCGTCACTTAAAACCTAATCTAACCAGTAACCCAAACTAACCTAAAACTGCATCATAGAGTTTACTCACACATACCAGCCAATTCTCCATTAAAGATAGTGCTTATAGCAACTATTTAGTCAAACCAACAACAAATGGAGTGTTTCTCCAAAATGAAAATGTTGGGATGCTATTGATCTCGCACAAATTCTATACAAATGCCACATACCTACCGGTAATTAAAGAACCAAAGCAAATCTCTTCTAAGCATAAATGGCCATGGCATAAATTCAAATAATTTAAAAGTAAAAATAATCTAAAATGGCCAAATATTTGATAATATTAATATTAGATAGTCTTAGATATTCTCTCTTAGGCTTCATTTAGTCAACACATGTAAAATCACTGAGTCGTGGAACAAGCAGTTTATATATACATATGTTAGGCTTATAACACCTATCCTACGAGGTCCAACTAGTGACTAACCCTCACTCACTGACCAGGATGCAAGTAACTCACTATTTACTTCTAGGTGAATAGAGGCATTGGGTGAAAGGAAACGCTACCAAAACGCTAAACGCTACCCTGTCCGACCGGGATTCGAACCCTTGATTGTGAGACGAGAAGGAACAAGTCATTCATTTTTGTGTACTCACCTACGTGTGAGTACACACATTGATCCAATTCATGATTTAATGCTAATAATTTAAAAATGTAATAATTTAATTTAATTTATAATTTAATGCACATTAATGCTCGATCCAGCAGGATAGAGTATTAATCTTGGAGTCTGTCCTTTTAGCCGTCGGTTGTTTAAAGCACTGACTTTACCAACTTAACCTAAACCTAAACCTAACGTAACCTATAAACTAAGCTAACCTAAAACTAATTGAAGTTAATGACCGTATTATTTTTAACCTATAGGTATCAAAGGTTTATAAAGGGAGGAACAAGGAACTAGTTAAGGAACAAGTTTAACTTTTATTTAATATAGTTTATTTTTTAAAATAATTTTCTTTAATATAGTTTACATTAATGTTATGAAGGTTTATGAACTTTAAAAAAAGGTTGGTTATATTAGGTTAGGTTAGGTTAGTTTAGGTTGGCTAGGTTGGTTAAACCCTAACTAACAACAGAAAATAAACTTCCCTCCTTCCCTCCCTAGATTTAAACTCATTTAAATTAAGAGTAAAGATCTTAAAGATCTTAACTAAATTTACTCCAATTATATAACTCCAATTATATATATAACTATATATCTATATTAACTATATAATCTAACTATATATCTAATTATATAAATTATATAATTATATAAAAATAACTCCAATTAAATTGAGTTAAATTAATTTAAATTGATTTAATTGTAATTAATAAAATTGATAATTGAAATTTAATTATACCCCTCCCTCTCTCTATTCCTCCCTCCCTCCCTCTCTTCCTCCCTCCTTTCCGTCCCCCTGTTACCTGTGACACGAACCTATCCGTGTATCTTAGGGATTTTCGTGTATCTTATGTATGTCCGTGTATCTTATCTTATGGGATTTCGTAACCGTATTATGTTTAGGGTTATCCATGGGGTTCTGGGGTCCAGGAAGCCATTTGTGTCCCCTCAAATTGCCTCCCTTATCCTTATCCCCACCCACCTAGGTTCGAATCCCGTATCACACGGATTCACGGATCACACGGAAATGTATCCGTGTGATCAATCCGTGTGACTATCTATGCTTGTCTGTGATACACGGACATGTATCCAAGGATACACGAACACGTGTATCCATGGAGTTCTGGGTCCAGGAAGCCATTTGTGTCGACCCAAATTGCCTCCCTTCTCCCCACCTGAAATCCAGGTGAATTGAAAGACCTGCCCGAGGTCAGTGGATCCAGGTATCCGTCCGTGGGCCCCCGGATTTCAACCCTTCCCCACATTCCAAGGGATCAGTCAATCAATCTTCGGCTATCCAGAGAATCTATCGAAACTGATGCTCCTACAGGAGAGGACATCACAGAAATCTATCTGTGCCCTGTAGTTGCATCCGTTGCGACAGGCTCGAACGCAGGTCTATCCGGATTAGGAACATGTTCTATCCGACTAGGCCACGCTGGAGTTGCCATCTGAATAAAATTTGGCACCTGTATTTATACCTCGGAGCAAACAGGGTTAGTTAGTGTCTTTTTATAAACAATTGCAATGATTGACATGTGAAATTGTGAGTTTGTGTTGACAGTTAGAAAAAATGGCAGGGTTATTCGATGATGTTGCAGTCAAGTGAAGCAGTGTCATGAATGAATGAATAGAGGAGAATTTAGGCTAACTGACTGATATGTGAATGTTTAAACAGGTGTAATAATTAATATTTACTGGTGTATGTCCAAATGAGGCGAACGGTTTGGCTGGGTAAATTTAGCGTTATCGCCGCTAATTTCTCTGTTTGACACGGAGGAGGAGGGTGGGTAACACTGGGGGTGGAATGGGGGTAGGGATATGGCGGCCACCGTTAGGCGGAGGTTGTTGGTAGGGGGTGTCCAGAGGAGCTACCGTGGGTCATCCTGGGTTGTTGGGGGTGGGGGGTGGGGGAAGGGAGGGTTGGCAGTTAGGTATTTAAACTTAATTTTTTGAGATAGGTTATATATGGTGAGGTGTTTAGGAAGGAATAAGAAAAGTGTTTGTGACTGAGTTGAGTATATTAGTTACTGTGATTCATGTTAGAAAGAATGTAGGTGCTGAAAATGTTTAAAGATTTGTTAATGACTTCATTTGTTTAATATTGTATGAATTAACGGTAAGTGAACACTGGAGATTGATATTCAACAGCATATTGAGTGGAGAAGTTTTAGCAGGCAGGCAGGCAGGCAGGCAGGCAGGCAGGCAGGCAGAAAGAAAATGGAATGACAAATGGTTACAGACATTTTCTTCACAGATGGTAAAAACTATTATAATCACATGTACACATTTCAATGTGCGACATTCTTACACAAACACACACACACACACACACACACACTCACAGGGTTGTGTGTGTCATCTAATCATCAACCTGTCACCTAATCAAACCTGAACTCCGTCACTTAAAACCTAATCTAACCAGTAACCCAAACTAACCTAAAACTGCATCATAGAGTTTACTCACACATACCAGCCAATTCTCCATTAAAGATAGTGCTTATAGCAACTATTTAGTCAAACCAACAACAAATGGAGTGTTTCTCCAAAATGAAAATGTTGGGATGCTATTGATCTCGCACAAATTCTATACAAATGCCACATACCTACCGGTAATTAAAGAACCAAAGCAAATCTCTTCTAAGCATAAATGGCCATGGCATAAATTCAAATAATTTAAAAGTAAAAATAATCTAAAATGGCCAAATATTTGATAATATTAATATTAGATAGTCTTAGATATTCTCTCTTAGGCTTCATTTAGTCAACACATGTAAAATCACTGAGTCGTGGAACAAGCAGTTTATATATACATATGTTAGGCTTATAACACCTATCCTACGAGGTCCAACTAGTGACTAACCCTCACTCACTGACCAGGATGCAAGTAACTCACTATTTACTTCTAGGTGAATAGAGGCATTGGGTGAAAGGAAACGCTACCAAAACGCTAAACGCTACCCTGTCCGACCGGGATTCGAACCCTTGATTGTGAGACGAGAAGGAACAAGTCATTCATTTTTGTGTACTCACCTACGTGTGAGTACACACATTGATCCAATTCATGATTTAATGCTAATAATTTAAAAATGTAATAATTTAATTTAATTTATAATTTAATGCACATTAATGCTCGATCCAGCAGGATAGAGTATTAATCTTGGAGTCTGTCCTTTTAGCCGTCGGTTGTTTAAAGCACTGACTTTACCAACTTAACCTAAACCTAAACCTAACTAACCTATAAACTAAGCTAACCTAAAACTAATTGAAGTTAATGACCGTATTATTTTTAACCTATAGGTATCAAAGGTTTATAAAGGGAGGAACAAGGAACTAGTTAAGGAACAAGTTTAACTTTTATTTAATATAGTTTATTTTTTAAAATAATTTTCTTTAATATAGTTTACATTAATGTTATGAAGGTTTATGAACTTTAAAAAAAGGTTGGTTATATTAGGTTAGGTTAGGTTAGTTTAGGTTGGCTAGGTTGGTTAAACCCTAACTAACAACAGAAAATAAACTTCCCTCCTTCCCTCCCTAGATTTAAACTCATTTAAATTAAGAGTAAAGATCTTAAAGATCTTAACTAAATTTACTCCAATTATATAACTCCAATTATATATAACTATATAATCTATATTAACTATATAATCTAACTATATATCTAATTATATAAATTATATAATTATATAAAAATAACTCCAATTAAATTGAGTTAAATTAATTTAAATTGATTTAATTGTAATTAATAAAATTGATAATTGAAATTTAATTATACCCCTCCCTCTCTCTATTCCTCCCTCCCTCCCTCTCTTCCTCCCTCCTTTCCGTCCCCCTGTTACCTGTGACACGAACCTATCCGTGTATCTTAGGGATTTTCGTGTATCTTATGTATGTCCGTGTATCTTATCTTATGGGATTTCGTAACCGTATTATGTTTAGGGTTATCCATGGGGTTCTGGGGTCCAGGAAGCCATTTGTGTCCCCTCAAATTGCCTCCCTTATCCTTATCCCCACCCACCTAGGTTCGAATCCCGTATCACACGGATTCACGGATCACACGGAAATGTATCCGTGTGATCAATCCGTGTGACTATCTATGCTTGTCTGTGATACACGGACATGTATCCAAGGATACACGAACACGTGTATCCATGGAGTTCTGGGTCCAGGAAGCCATTTGTGTCGACCCAAATTGCCTCCCTTCTCCCCACCTGAAATCCAGGTGAATTGAAAGACCTGCCCGAGGTCAGTGGATCCAGGTATCCGTCCGTGGGCCCCCGGATTTCAACCCTTCCCCACATTCCAAGGGATCAGTCAATCAATCTTCGGCTATCCAGAGAATCTATCGAAACTGATGCTCCTACAGGAGAGGACATCACAGAAATCTATCTGTGCCCTGTAGTTGCATCCGTTGCGACAGGCTCGAACGCAGGTCTATCCGGATTAGGAACATGTTCTATCCGACTAGGCCACGCTGGAGTTGCCATCTGAATAAAATTTGGCACCTGTATTTATACCTCGGAGCAAACAGGGTTAGTTAGTGTCTTTTTATAAACAATTGCAATGATTGACATGTGAAATTGTGAGTTTGTGTTGACAGTTAGAAAAAATGGCAGGGTTATTCGATGATGTTGCAGTCAAGTGAAGCAGTGTCATGAATGAATGAATAGAGGAGAATTTAGGCTAACTGACTGATATGTGAATGTTTAAACAGGTGTAATAATTAATATTTACTGGTGTATGTCCAAATGAGGCGAACGGTTTGGCTGGGTAAATTTAGCGTTATCGCCGCTAATTTCTCTGTTTGACACGGAGGAGGAGGGTGGGTAACACTGGGGGTGGAATGGGGGTAGGGATATGGCGGCCACCGTTAGGCGGAGGTTGTTGGTAGGGGGTGTCCAGAGGAGCTACCGTGGGTCATCCTGGGTTGTTGGGGTGGGGGGTGGGGGAAGGGAGGGTTGGCAGTTAGGTATTTAAACTTAATTTTTTGAGATAGGTTATATATGGTGAGGTGTTTAGGAAGGAATAAGAAAAGTGTTTGTGACTGAGTTGAGTATATTAGTTACTGTGATTCATGTTAGAAAGAATGTAGGTGCTGAAAATGTTTAAAGATTTGTTAATGACTTCATTTGTTTAATATTGTATGAATTAACGGTAAGTGAACACTGGAGATTGATATTCAACAGCATATTGAGTGGAGAAGTTTTAGCAGGCAGGCAGGCAGGCAGGCAGGCAGGCAGGCAGGCAGGCAGAAAGAAAATGGAATGACAAATGGTTACAGACATTTTCTTCACAGATGGTAAAAACTATTATAATCACATGTACACATTTCAATGTGCGACATTCTTACACAAACACACACACACACACACACACACACTCACAGGGTTGTGTGTGTCATCTAATCATCAACCTGTCACCTAATCAAACCTGAACTCCGTCACTTAAAACCTAATCTAACCAGTAACCCAAACTAACCTAAAACTGCATCATAGAGTTTACTCACACATACCAGCCAATTCTCCATTAAAGATAGTGCTTATAGCAACTATTTAGTCAAACCAACAACAAATGGAGTGTTTCTCCAAAATGAAAATGTTGGGATGCTATTGATCTCGCACAAATTCTATACAAATGCCACATACCTACCGGTAATTAAAGAACCAAAGCAAATCTCTTCTAAGCATAAATGGCCATGGCATAAATTCAAATAATTTAAAAGTAAAAATAATCTAAAATGGCCAAATATTTGATAATATTAATATTAGATAGTCTTAGATATTCTCTCTTAGGCTTCATTTAGTCAACACATGTAAAATCACTGAGTCGTGGAACAAGCAGTTTATATATACATATGTTAGGCTTATAACACCTATCCTACGAGGTCCAACTAGTGACTAACCCTCACTCACTGACCAGGATGCAAGTAACTCACTATTTACTTCTAGGTGAATAGAGGCATTGGGTGAAAGGAAACGCTACCAAAACGCTAAACGCTACCCTGTCCGACCGGGATTCGAACCCTTGATTGTGAGACGAGAAGGAACAAGTCATTCATTTTTGTGTACTCACCTACGTGTGAGTACACACATTGATCCAATTCATGATTTAATGCTAATAATTTAAAAATGTAATAATTTAATTTAATTTATAATTTAATGCACATTAATGCTCGATCCAGCAGGATAGAGTATTAATCTTGGAGTCTGTCCTTTTAGCCGTCGGTTGTTTAAAGCACTGACTTTACCAACTTAACCTAAACCTAAACCTAACGTAACCTATAAACTAAGCTAACCTAAAACTAATTGAAGTTAATGACCGTATTATTTTTAACCTATAGGTATCAAAGGTTTATAAAGGGAGGAACAAGGAACTAGTTAAGGAACAAGTTTAACTTTTATTTAATATAGTTTATTTTTTAAAATAATTTTCTTTAATATAGTTTACATTAATGTTATGAAGGTTTATGAACTTTAAAAAAAGGTTGGTTATATTAGGTTAGGTTAGGTTAGTTTAGGTTGGCTAGGTTGGTTAAACCCTAACTAACAACAGAAAATAAACTTCCCTCCTTCCCTCCCTAGATTTAAACTCATTTAAATTAAGAGTAAAGATCTTAAAGATCTTAACTAAATTTACTCCAATTATATAACTCCAATTATATATATAACTATATATATCTATATTAACTATATAATCTAACTATATATCTAATTATATAAATTATATAATTATATAAAAATAACTCCAATTAAATTGAGTTAAATTAATTTAAATTGATTTAATTGTAATTAATAAAATTGATAATTGAAATTTAATTATACCCCTCCCTCTCTCTATTCCTCCCTCCCTCCCTCTCTTCCTCCCTCCTTTCCGTCCCCCTGTTACCTGTGACACGAACCTATCCGTGTATCTTAGGGATTTTCGTGTATCTTATGTATGTCCGTGTATCTTATCTTATGGGATTTCGTAACCGTATTATGTTTAGGGTTATCCATGGGGTTCTGGGGTCCAGGAAGCCATTTGTGTCCCCTCAAATTGCCTCCCTTATCCTTATCCCCACCCACCTAGGTTCGAATCCCGTATCACACGGATTCACGGATCACACGGAAATGTATCCGTGTGATCAATCCGTGTGACTATCTATGCTTGTCTGTGATACACGGACATGTATCCAAGGATACACGAACACGTGTATCCATGGAGTTCTGGGTCCAGGAAGCCATTTGTGTCGACCCAAATTGCCTCCCTTCTCCCCACCTGAAATCCAGGTGAATTGAAAGACCTGCCCGAGGTCAGTGGATCCAGGTATCCGTCCGTGGGCCCCCGGATTTCAACCCTTCCCCACATTCCAAGGGATCAGTCAATCAATCTTCGGCTATCCAGAGAATCTATCGAAACTGATGCTCCTACAGGAGAGGACATCACAGAAATCTATCTGTGCCCTGTAGTTGCATCCGTTGCGACAGGCTCGAACGCAGGTCTATCCGGATTAGGAACATGTTCTATCCGACTAGGCCACGCTGGAGTTGCCATCTGAATAAAATTTGGCACCTGTATTTATACCTCGGAGCAAACAGGGTTAGTTAGTGTCTTTTTATAAACAATTGCAATGATTGACATGTGAAATTGTGAGTTTGTGTTGACAGTTAGAAAAAATGGCAGGGTTATTCGATGATGTTGCAGTCAAGTGAAGCAGTGTCATGAATGAATGAATAGAGGAGAATTTAGGCTAACTGACTGATATGTGAATGTTTAAACAGGTGTAATAATTAATATTTACTGGTGTATGTCCAAATGAGGCGAACGGTTTGGCTGGGTAAATTTAGCGTTATCGCCGCTAATTTCTCTGTTTGACACGGAGGAGGAGGGTGGGTAACACTGGGGGTGGAATGGGGGTAGGGATATGGCGGCCACCGTTAGGCGGAGGTTGTTGGACGGCCACGCGTTAGGGGGTTGTTGGT
>NW_027190830.1:0-25207 GCF_040958095.1 Procambarus clarkii
AAACTGAGTGCCCAAATGAGCCACAGAGATATCAGAGAAAGAACTTTTTTGGTGTCAGAGTGGTTGACAAATAGTATGCATTAGGAAGTAATGTGGTGGAGGCTGACTCCATACACAGTTTTAAGTGTAGATATGATAGAGCCCAATAGGCTCAGGAACCAGTACACCTGTTGATTGACGGTTGCGAGGCGGGACCAAAGAGCCAGAGCTCAACCCCCGCAATCACAACTAGGTGAGTACACACACACACACACATATAGTCGTAGCATATATAATCCACCACCAAATGACAGAAGACCCAGACAGGAATATGATAGAAACAACATGGCTACCATTAACATAATAGAGAGAGCAGCTTCTGTTGCTAGCAGGAATGGATCTGGGCTACTAATCATGTGCGACTTCAACCATGGGAAGATAGATAGGGAGAACAGAGACCTGCATAGATAACCAGAAACATGAAGAGCTAAGCTGCTGGACGTGGCAACAAGAAACTTTCTAAGCCAGCACATCAAGGAACCAACAAGAATGTTAGGAGAAGATGAACCAGCAATGCTTGTATTGATATTTACGCTAAATGAGTGGGATATAAGGGAAGTCAAGATGGAAGCACCCTTGGAAATGAGTGATCACAGTGTATTGAACTTTGAGTACCTGGTAGAGGTAGGAATTATCTCCCCCAAAAAAAAGAACTAGGAAACAAAAGGCTGGCATACCGAAAGGGGAATTATGAGGAGATGAGAAGCTTCCTAAGGAAAATACCTTGGGACACAGACCTCAGAGCTAAGTCTGTACAAGATATGATAGACTATGTCACCCAAAAGTGTCAGGAGACAGTAAGCCGATACATCCCGGTCCAAAAGGAAAAATCCGAGAAGCAAAAGAAGATTCCATGGTATAATGGGGCATGTATGGAAGCAAAGAAACTGAACAAAAGAGCGTGGAGGAACTTCCGGAATAACAGAACACCAGAAAGCAGAGAGAGATACCAAAGAACCAGGAATGAGTATGTCAGGGTGAGAAGAGAAGCAGAGAGAAAAGTTATGAAAATGATATAGGAAACAAAGCCAAGACCGAACCAAAGCTACTCGACAGTCACATCAGAAGGAAAACAACAGTGAAAGAACAGGTAGTAAAACTTAGAACAGGCGAGGACAGGTATACAGAGAATGACAAAGAGGTGTGTGAAGAACTCAACAAGAGGTTCCAGGAGGTCTTCACAACAAAACAAGGTGAGGTCACTGTGCTAGGAGAAAGGGAAGTAAACCAGGCGGCCTTGGATGGGTTCGAAATTACGAGAGAGGAGGTCAAGAGACACCTGCTGGATCTGGATGTTAGAAAGGCTGTTGGTCCAGACGGGACCTCACCATGGGTACTGAAAGAGTGAGCAGAGGTACTTTGCTTGCCACTCTCCATAGTGGATAGTAGGTCACTGGAGATGGGAGACCTACCAGAAATATGGAAGACAGCGAATGTGATCCCAATATACAAAAAGGGCGACAGGCAAGCTACCTGCCCCCAATCAAATGCTCACCCAACCCCACCCCATTCCAACCCTGTCACCGCTCCCCCATTCCCACCATGTCCCCCCTCCCACCTTACCCCACTGTCCCTCCTCTGCCTTCATCCCATACCCTCCCCCCCCCCCACCCCATATCCTCCATGTCCTTCCTATCTCCTTACCTCATACCCTACCTGTTCCCCCCTTCCCTTGAATCCCCCCCCCCAAAAAAAAAAAAAAAATCATCTGAGACCCTGCAAACCATCTCACAGATCTTCACACCCAGGGAACAGCTTTTCCCACCAGCAGAACGCTCACCAAGATGGAGACAAGAAAATTAAGAGAATAAATTGAACTTCAAGGCAATGAACACTAACATAGATGGGATTATAAATAAAACAAGTGAACTCAGAGAACGGGCACTAGAAGAAAACCCAGACATAATAGCACTCACAGAAACAAAGCTAACGAAAACCATAACAAATGCAGAGTTTCAACAGGACTACTATGTAGTTAGGAAAGAGAGAGAGAGAAGGGAGAGGAGGAGGTGGTGTAGCTTTCCTGATAAGAAAAGGTTGGAGTTTTGAAGAGATGGTTAATGAGAGCTGTGAAGGTTTCAGTGACTACATACCAGGCACCTTAGTAACTTGAGGACAGAAAATTATAGTAGTAGTTATATATAACCTCCCACCAAACGACAGAAAACCCAGACAGGAATATGATAGACACAACATCCACCATCAATATAATAGAGAGAGCAGCTTCTGTGGCTAGCAGAAACAGATCCAGACTATTAATCAAGGAAAACTTCAACCACGAGAAGATAGATTGGAAGAACAGAGACCCACATGGAGGACCGGACACATGGAGAGCTAAGCTGCTGGACGTGGCAACAAGAAACTTTCTAAGCCAACACATCAAGGGACCGACAAGAATGAGAAGAGAGGATGAACTAGCTATGCTTGCTCTGATATTTACCCTAAATGAGTCGGATATAAGGGAAGCTAAGTTGGAAGCCCCCCTTTGGAAACGAGTGATCACAGTGTGATCACTCTTTGAGTACCTGGTAGAGCTAGGAATTATCTCCCCAGAAAAAGAAATGGGAAACAAACGGCTGGCGTACCGAAAGGTAAATTATGAAGAGATGAGAAAAATTCCTATGGGATATACCAAGGAACACAGAACTCAGAACAATGTCCGTACAAAACATGATGGACTATGTCACCCAAAGTGTCAGGAGGCAGTAAACAGGTTTATTCCGGCCCGACAGGAAAACCGAGAAGCAAAATGAGAATCCATGGTTTAATAGCATATGTATGAAAGCAAAGGAACTGAACAAAAGGGCATAGCGGAACTCCCGAAATAACAAAACACCAGAAAGCAGAAAGAGTATACCAGAGAACCAGGAACGAATATGTTAGTATGAGAAGAGAAGCTGAGAAAAAGTATGAAAATGATATAGCTAATAAAGCCAAGACCGAACCAAAGCTACTCCACAATCACATCAGGTGGAAAACAACAGTGAAGGTGATGAAACTTAGAACGGGTGTGGACAGTTACACAGAGAATGACAAAGTTGTGTGAAGAACTCAACAAGAGGATCCAGGAGGTCTTAATTTTATGTTAACAACAGAATAATGCGTGACATTGTCAATGCAGTGACAATGTTAACAATGTCACTGCGCTATGAGAGGTAGCAGAAATCCAGGAAGCCTTGGAAGGGATTGAAATTACAAGATATGAGGTCAAGAGGCATCTGTAGGATCTGGAAGTGTTTCTAGAAAGGCTGTTGGCCCAGATGGAATCTCACCATGGGTATTGAAAGAGTGTGCAGGAGCACTTTGCTTGCCACTCTCCATAGTGTATAATAGGTCACTGGAGACGGGAGACCTACCAGAAATATGGAAGACGGCTAATGTAGTCCCACTATATAAAATCGGTGACAGACAAGAGCCATTGAACTACAGGCCAGTGTCCTTAACTTGTATATCATGCAAGGTGATGGAGAAAGATCGTGAGAAAAAAACTATGTCTTGGTGGTGGTACTTCCATGAGTGTCTTGGTGGTGGTACATTGTCCCTTTGTGTGACCCCTTGACGTAGCCCTGTGAGCGCCAGGTTTGTAGTTTTGATCCCCTGAGTACCTTGATACTTTCCTCCCGTGAGTACCTTGATACTTTCCTCCCGATAGTGCCTTGTTGAGAATTTACCCCAATGAGCGCCAGGTTTGTACTTTGCCACTATGAGTCCCTTATTTGTATTATGTATGCATGAATGCCTGGTTTGGTACATTGTTCCAGTGAGTGCCTGGTGAGTACTTTGTCCTCGTGACTGCCTGGTTGGTACTTTGTCCTCGTGAGTTTCTAGTTAGTACTTGGTTCCAATGAGTGTCATGTGAATACTTTGCCCTCATGTGTGCCTGTTTTATACTTTGTCCCTGTGAGTGTCTACGTGAGTGTCCCCATGAGAGTCTGGTCTGTACTTTCTCCCCATAAGAGTTCTAGTGAGTGATCCAATGACAATTCCCAGGAGTGTTCCCCTCAGTGTTCCATGAGTGTTCCCCTCAGTGTTCCATGAGTGTTCCCCTCAGTGTTCCATGAGTGTTCACCTCAGTGTTTCCATGAGTGTTCACCTCAGTGTTCCGTGAGTGTTCACCTCAGTGTTCCGTGAGTGTTCACCTCAGTGTTCCGTGAGTGTCCCTCTATGAGAGATTCCATGGATAGACCATCCGATGCAGGCGACGCTCCCGAAGCAGGATCCGCAGACACCATATCTGAAGTGGAGGCCGAAACACCAGCACCGGCATCCTCAGGCAAATGCACATCTGCCACACTGTAGTATGCAACACACCCGGAGCCACCCCGCCACCGCCGGAAGATCCACAATCGCCGAATTCGTCAACGTCGGCCCACGCTTGAGAAGAACGCCGGGAACGCTTAGGCTCTGACCGTACATCGTCAGAACCCGGAGGCTGACTCAGAGACACGCGCAACACAAGCCGGCCGAACCGATGCACGTAGCAGAACGGCAGCATCCTCAACCACATGGGGCACCAGGCCCAGGGACAGGAGGAAGCACCGGATCCACCCAGCACCCAGCACATCTGGGATCCGAGGCACGGACACAGGGCTAGGCGTAGCAGCCGAAGACGTGGGAGAAGACGGTGCCGCCGCACAGGGAGCACCAGGAAAACTCTCGGAGCAGCGAGGACAGTGACGGGAGCAGGTAGACCAACCGACGGCACCACAATACCTGGAGGAGGGACAGCAACCACTGGAGGCTCATCGGGCGTCCCAGGGGGGGCCTCAGCCGCTAACGGGACCCACACCTCCTCATCCCCGGAATCCTTGCCCGGAGGGGGTGGTGGGAAATCCTCTTCCCGGAACAAGTTGACAGGAGCAGCTGGGGCCTCAGAGCACCCGGCAGCCTGATGCCCCAGCAGGCCACACCGGAAACAGGTACGGGGCTGCCGGGCATAATACACCCGGACGTAGTAACCCATCAGCCGGACAGAAGACGGTATATCTGACCGCAGGTGCATTCCCAAGGTACGAATATTCGTCCGCCGTCCAGCATACCTCCCCGAGGAGAGCGTGTTCACCCGCACGCTGAAAACTGCACCATACCTGCCGAAGTAACGCCGGAGAAGGTCTTCAGGGAACCCCAGAGGCGCTCCATGGACACTAACATAAATCAGGGCACCACTACGATCCGAAATCGCCACAGAGCCGGCATCATCCGGCAACGGCAAACGTACGCCCCTCGTACCGATGGAGAAAGTCCCGGTACTCCTCCTCCCTCACGAACTTGATAACCCGGTAGGCTGTAACAAGCTCAACACCGTAGATAGCCTCCACCGGGATACAAAGCATGTCACACATAACCATCTCAATGTCCGGATATCCAGCCTTACTAGTGAACTGCAGGCCCACATAGTTCACACGCACAACAGGGGAAAGATGGCCTCCCATGTCAGAACTGCCACGTCAACACGCAACCAGGCAGCAACAAAACTGGGAGGGCAGACACGCCCACACCACCTGGTAACAAAAATGGCAAACCATCGTTAATTAGGTGATTAATTAACGTAAGTAAGTAAGTAAGTAATTATCAAAAGAAGGCACCAAACCGGGAAGGCTATGTAGCACCATCAAAGACGCAAAATAATCAGAGGGCGCTAAATATCACCAAGGATGCCAATACGAGAACAAAAACGCATAAGGCGAACGATATCAAAAGTATCCGAGTCACCAAGAATTCTATCGAGGGACAGGTGACCGCGAGGGGCGGTCGGAAAGCAAGACATACGCTCGTCCTGGAAGTCAGGACATTCAAGAAGGACATGCACGACCGTAAGAGGGACAATGCATCTAGGACAATAAGGAGCAGGGCGGCGCTCCATCAAGTGACCATGGGTTAAGCGAGTATGGCCAATACGTAACCTCGCCAGAGCTGTTTCCCACCGCCGGTTATGGTGGAAGGAGGACTGCCACGAGGAAACACAACATTTAAGAGTACGTAGCTTGTTACCAGTAATAGACAACCAAGAAGCCTGCCAATGGGTAAGGACTGAGGAATGGATAACCGGGTAAAAGTCGGAATACGGAATGCCCTTACGAGAGATGGGACAAGAGCGGACAGCTTCCTTGGCGGCAGCATCCGCACGCTCGTTTAAAGACACACCAATATGGCTGGGAACCCAACAAAACTCAACCGACTTAAATTTACTGTGAACGAGAAACAGCCAATGCTGGATCTCGACAACCAGTGGATGAACTGGATTAAAGGACCCGAGAGCCATGAGGGCACTACGAGAGTCAACAACAACTACAAAGGAAGACTGACAACGAGAAAGTAGGAGACGAAGAGCATAGAGAATAGCATAAAGTTCCGCTGTAAAGATGCTAGTCTCCGGAGGCAAGCGACACATATAAGTGCGATCAGGAAAAACAACAGAGTAGCCAACACCGTCCGCTGACTTAGACCCATCGGTGAAGACAGAAAATGGAGCGGGAGTGAGAAGAAAAGTGCTCGAGGAAAAGGCGTTTTAGAACCGTAGGAGGGGTAAAAGCTTTAGTGATACAGGTCAAGGATGTACAAAACCGCGGAAGAGGGACCCTCCACGGGGGCAAAGAAGGAACAACACGAGGAGAAAACATCAGAAATACGAACGGAAAGAAAATCCTGCAGGCGAGATAACCGGACAGAAAGAGGGAGGTGGTGAAGAGGAACAGGAACCGCAGGAGGGGTAAAAGTTAAAGCACGACAGAGGCGAGAGGAAGGATGTTGCAAGGACCGCGCAAGATAGCGAAGACAGTAGCGATCACGGCGGTCCTGGAGAGACAGGAAGCCAGTGTCAGCATACAAGCTAAGGACGGGAGTCGAACGAAAGGCACCAGAACTGAGGGCGCAACCCAGTATGGTGCAAAGCATCAAGACGGCGAAGAGTAGAAGGAGAAGCAGACGAGTAAGCAGGGCAACCATAATCGAGCTTAGACAGGACGAGAGAGGAATGTAAAGCAAGGAGAGTGCGCCTATCTGCCCCCCAAGAAGTATGGGACAAGACCCGAAGGAGGGTAAGGGCCTTAGAGCACTCAACACGGAGGTAAGAGATATGGGGAGACCAACACAAACGAGTGTCAAGGAATAACCCCAAAAGCTTCGCAGAATCTTTGTATTCAAGGGATGACCATAAAGTGACAAAGAGGGACGAAGAACAACCCGTTTCCGCGTAAATGTCATGGCACAAGTCTTAGAAGTAGAGAACTTGAAGCCATGATCAGTGGCCCAAGACGACACGGCATCAATTGCAAGTTGAAGCCGGCGTTGAAGGAGAGGCGAATCATCACCCTGACAACAAAGGGTAAGATCATCGACATAGAGAGCGGAGAAGACACCAGAAGGAAGAGAGGAAAGAAGACCATTGAGGGCAACCAGAAAAAGAGTAGTGCTCAGAACACTACCCTGGGGCACACCTTCGTATTGCTGAAAAGAGGGAGAGAGAGCGGTACCAAGGCGCACCCGAAAGGAACGACGAGAGAGGAAGCTGCGGAGAAAGAGAGGGAGATGACCACGAAGGCCAAAAGAATGAAGTTGAGATAGGATATGATAACGCCAAGTGGTGTCGTAAGCCTTTTCCAGGTCAAAAAGGACGGCAACAACGGAGGTCTTCGCAGCAAAAGCAGTACGAATATAGACCTCCAAGTTCACCAGGACATCTGTCGTGCTGCGGCACTTGCAGAAACCAAATTGAGAAGGGGAGAGGAGGTGATGGTGTTCCAGGAACCACATCAGACGAACGTTAACCATACGTTCAAAGAGTTTGCAGACACAACTCGTGAGAGCAATAGGGCGAAAGTCCTTAGGGGAAGTACCCAGAGATCCCGGTTTGCGAACAGGGAGGACAACGGCATCGAGCCAGTCCTCAGGGACTGACGACGACTCCCAGATCCGATTATACAGACTCAGTAAATACTGAGATGTGCTCGGAGGGAGATGGCGAAGCATCTCATAATGAATACCATCGGAGCCCGCCGCCGTAGAACCGCAGAGGGCCAGGGCAGAACGAAGTTCAGAGAGAGAGAAGGGATCATTATAGGGAAGCTGAAGATGAGTGCAGAAATCTAAAGGACGAGACTCAAGGACAGGTTTACGAAGAAGGAAAGATTGGGGAAGATGAAGACCAGAGCTAACAGAAGAAAAGTGGGAACCCAGTTCGGAAGCGACCTGCAACGGGTCCGCCACAAGAGTATCATGGAGGTGAAGGACCGGTGAAACATCGGGAACGAACTTACCCGCTATCTTGCGGATACGCTTCCAGATCTGGGCCAGAGGGGTTTCGGACGTAATTGTTGAGACATAAGATGCCCAACATTCACGTTTAGCCGTACGGATGGCCCTACGGGCCACCGCACTCGCTTTCCGAAAGAAAAGAAAAGAATCGGTCATCTGCCTACGGCGGTGCCTCTTCCAGGCTGCACGCTTACAGCGGACAGCCCAAGCACAGTCCGCATTCCACCAGGGAACGCACTTCCGTGGACCCCGAGAGGAAGAGCGAGGAATAGAGCGAAGGGCAGCGTTGAAGACAGTGTCATGAAAAAGGAGGAGAGCGCGAGAGAGAGGCAGAAGGGAGAGGTCAGAGAGAGCAGCACTGAGGGTAAATAGGGTCCAGTCTGCCTTAGCAAACTGCCACCTAGGGAAAGAGAGGGAAGGGCGAAAAGAGAAAAAGGAAACAAGGATGGGGAAATGATCACTTCCATGGAGGTCATCAAGAACCTGCCACGTGAAATCTAAGTAAAGAGAAGAAGAGCAGAGAGAAAGATCAAGACAAGAAAGGGTGCGAGTCCGAGAGTCCAAATGAGTGGGCTCACCAGAATTCAGAAGAGACAGGGAAGAAGAGAGGAGAAACGGCTCAAGGAGGCGACCCCGGGTATTCGTCAGAACGTCACCCCAAAGAGAATGACGACAATTGAAGTCACCCAGCAGGAGCACAGGCTCCGGCAAGGAGTCTAGGAGGCGTTTCAAACCAGGAAGAGAGAGCGGGACACTCGGGGGGAGATAAATGGAACAAACTGTGTACCATTTCCCCACAAAGATACGAGCAGCAGAACAATGGAGAGGCGAAGGAAAAAGTAAAGGAACAAAGGGAACATCTGCACGAATCAAGAGAGCAGAAGAATTAGAAGCCCCAGCAATGGCTGGGGGGGGGGGGAGAGAAAGGAATAGCCACGAAAACGACCAGGACGAGCACCAAGCATTGGCTCCTGGAGACAGACACAAAGGGGCGAAAACCGCGAAAGCAGAAGTTGGAGTTCGAGGAAATTGGCGTAATAACCTCGAACGTTCCATTGAAGAATGGACAACGACGAGAAGAGAAAGGACAAAAACAGAGAACAAGGAAGAAACAAAGGCGAAAGAGCAACAGAACACGTTAAAGAATATCAGGGTCGGGATCAGGGTCAGCAATGTCAGGGTTAGGGGGCATGGGTAAACTGAGCAAAGACGGAGGGAAGGAAACGGGAGAACAGATCAGAGGTGGGCGGGCGGGGTCCGGAGGAGGAGGAGGAAGAGGAGGAGACAACGGAGAGGAGCAGTCAAGGACAGCAGTAGGAAGAGGGGGAGTAGAAAGAGGGGAGCGCACCCCAGCAAGAGCAGCAACCGAAAGGGAAGCAGGGGCCAAAGAAACCTCCATAGCAGGAACAGGGGCGCAACCACTGAAACGGGAGGGGAAGGAGCAACAGAGCCAGAAGTAGGAGCTAAGGAAGAAAGCGAAGCCTTCTTACCCGCCGGGGAAGAGGAAGGAGAGGAGCCAGGCTTAGGCTTCTGACTTAAAGAGACAGGTGTCCCAGCAACTACGTACCGGGCAACGGATTCCAGTGTCTCAACAGGAGAAGCCGAACGAGAGCACACACGGCGGCCGTTAGGAGAGCGATGGACATCCGCCTGCACCGACAGGCGGCGGGGAGAGCCGATAGATGGAGGAAGAGGATGGGAAGGAGGATCGGAGGGGGACGAGGAAGAAGACACAGGAGACATGACAGACCGGGTTGAAAGAAGGGGAACCCCAGACAGAGGACCAGGAGGGGGACCCCTCGGGAAAGAACTCAAAGGAACAGAGGAGGGGGCAGTGGGCGTATCAGGGTCCAAGGCCCGGAAACGGTTGAGAGTCCGAGGAAGGGGGGAAGGACGAGGAGAGGAAGAGCGCAACACGCGAGCATAAGAGATGTTAGTGGAAGGCGGGAGCCGGCGAACCTGGCGCCTCGCCTCAGGAAAAGACAAACGCTCCCGGTGCTTCAGGTTAAGGACGGCTGCCTCAAGCTTGTAATGGACACAGGCACGGGAGAACGTAGGATGGGCCTCACCGCAGTTGAGGCAGCGAGCTTGGGGAGAAGTGCACTCCGACTTAGAGTGACCTTCACTCCCACACAAAGGACAGAGAGAGACAGTCCCAGAGCAGCGGAGGGCACCATGCCCAAACCTCCAGCACTTATTACAAAGTCGAGGAGAAGGAATATACTCCTGGACAGAGCACCTAGCACCAGCAAGAATGACAGAGGATGGAAGGGTCCTACCATCAAAGGTGATCTTCACAACGCGAAGGGGTTGACGGCGACGACCACGAGGGGGACGAGTAAACGAGTCAACCTGGAGAACAGAATGGCTTTGGGCATCAAGGATATGCCGAATATCATCGTGGCAATCCTGCAGATTCCGAACACCGGTTGCAACATGGGGTGGGAGGAGAATAGTGCCAACACTGGAATTCATCTGAACGTTCTTGGAGACCTGAACAGGGATCTCGCCAAGGCAAGATAAGGCAGCCAAGCGGGAAGCCGCATCCTGAGAAGGAGCAGCAACGACACGTGTACCGAGACGAGTGGGGTTGAAAGTAACACACGCATCCACGGAATCTACAAGATGCCGATGGAGGGAGAAATCGTCAGGAGGCGCAGAATCCAGAGGGAGGAGATCAAAGTATTTGGCCCATGAAGCAGGACCAAACAAGGCCTGATACGCATCAGCACGGGAAGGAATCGAGCGAGTGCGGTTGGGGCGCGAACGGCGTTGAGAACCCCTAGAGAGAGAGGGGTCAAAAGGCGCAGTAGTCACAACGAAAGACTTAGCCACACCAGGGGACGAAGTGGTCACCACCGGGGGCTGGAGGCTCGACCCAACCTCAGAGGAGGGAGGGGAGCTGGGGGAAGAAGTCAGGACGGTCAAAGGAGGAGCAAGGTCGGGGCCCAACGCAGCGGGAGCTACAGAGCCTGGTCTTCCAATACAGGCCGACTCGGGGGCTTGGTCGCCCACCCCACGAGCCTGAGAGGGTACAACGGAAACATTCAACGACATAGAGACGAAAAGTGACAAATTCATCCACGAATGTGCCCCCATACCCACCATGGAGCCACAATTAGAGGCAGGACACCCAACAGGAAGCTATCGCCGATCATGCCGGGGCCCCCTAGGGGTGCGTCGTGAGTATACGCCCCACAAACGCCACCTTAAGAACCGTCAGTCCGTCGAGATCGGGTTCAGCGACGAAAGGGGGATTGACAATAAAAGGTTCCCCTCGCTCGAGACGTCGGGTACTACAGTTCTACGGGTGCAAGAGTATGCCTCCTCAAGCACCCGGGCGTCAAAATAGAAGAAGTCCAAAGAAATAATCCAAAACAAGCAAAAGGTCGGCAGGAAACGACAAGCAGATAGGAGAAGAGGGGGGAGAAAAACGAAACATAAGGAAAAGGAAAAGCGATCTGGCACAATTGGAGAAGACAGCAGCAGGAGTGCAAGGCCAGAAAAGGACAGAGGACTGCCCAACGGAGCATCACACTCCGGCAGCCGTCCACCAAGCCCCCTCACGACGCCAACGGGCCGGAAGGGGAGGGGGTTAATTAACGTAAGGGGCTGACCATTCTCTCATGATCGGAGTCAACTGCGCTCTCGTTAAGCTGTTGTAATTCGTTGGACTGATCGGAGTCAACTGCGCTGTCGTTAAGCTGTTGTAATTCGTTGGACTGATCGGATTTGTCTGCGGGCAGGGTTAAGCACTCGTAGAATTAAGGAGAATTAGCACCCGCCACTTAGTGAATTCACATGGTGTTGATGATGTTGTTTACACAGAGTATCTTGTAGCCTTGTTTGGTACAGTAGTCGAACCCTCGTTAAGTTAATCTTGTCAGCGAGTGCTGAAAGTTTTGTGATTATAGTAATTGTTCTCCGTGAAGCCGTGACAATATTGATTGCAAGCTTGCGTCACCAAGGGGCACCATTTTGTTCATTAAAGTTGTTAAATCACATCCCATATATTTATATTTCGTTGAAAACGAGAGAAAGGTTTAGATTTATGATTGAGGGGACGAATCTTTTCAATATTCCTCATGTTTTTCTTCACAGAAGCAGGAAGATTAAAAATAAACTCTCTAAAGTTCATTATTCCTTATTATTTGGGTCTAATGCCTAGTGATGTATTTCATAAGGTCTCGCCTCAAATTCTTAAGGATAAATTCTTCTGTGTAGCACCAGATTATTTCCCCTAATGGTGAGGTGGTAGGTGACATGAATGAATGACATACATTGGGTATTAATGGGGTCCTGTATAATGGGGTCCTGTATAATGGGGTCCTGTATAATGGGGTCCTGTATAATGGGATCCTGTATAATGGGGTCCTGTATAATGGGGTCCTGTATAACGGGATATTAATGGGGTAGCAAATTAAGACTGACATGTTGGCAGTTTATGTTCTTCTCGTTGCTTCCGTTCCTGTTGTAGGGTAATTCTGTCCAGCTTCTGCATTGGCTCGGGGTCTTAAAAGTGGGTAGAGTGTAACTGTGTATTAGCCGCTTATTGATTGCTGGTTTAGATTTCTTGATATGAAGCACTTCACTGATGTCTAATCTTCTGTTGTCATTGTATCTATCAAATATTTCGGTGTTGCTCGTCACAATATCCCTGTGTACCTGTTGCTGACATTGGTGTTGATCTTTGGTCAACACTGTTCATACATGATCCGTCAGTCATCACCGATCACACATGATCCGTCAGTCATCATTGTTCATACATGATCCGTCAGTCATCATTGTTCATACATGATCCGTCAGTCATCACCGATCATACATGAACCATCAGTCATCATTGCTCATACATGATCCGTCAGTCATCACCGATCATACATGATCCGTCAGTCATCACCGATCATACATGAACCATCAGTAATCATTGCTCATACATGATCCGTCAGTCATCACTGTTCATACATGATCCGTCAGTCATCACTGTTCATACATGATCCGTCAGTCATCACGGATCATACATGATCCGTCAGTCTTCATTGCTCATACATGAACCATCAGTCATCATTGCTCATACATGATCCGTCAGTCATCACCGATCATACATGATCCGTCAGTCATCACCGATCATACATGAACCATCAGTAATCATTGCTCATACATGATCCGTCAGTCATCACTGTTCATACATGACCGTCAGTTAACACTATTCATACATGACCGTCAGTCAACATTGTTCATGCATGAACAGTCAGTCAACACTGTTCATACATGACCGTCAGTCAACACTGTTCATACATGACCGTCAGTCAACACAGTTCATACATGAACTGTGAGTACTCAAATTGTATGACGGTTGGAATGTAGCTAATCACAATCGAGTAAGCCTCTGCCGTCATTCTCTACAGAGAGCTGGTACTAGCCGTTTTGGTGGAAAGCCAGTATTTTCACAGACCCACAGTAGGTAGGACCGCGGCAGGCCAGGTTTACAACTTGTTACCTTACGCAATAAACTGCTGAAGTGATCAACTGTGTATTCTCTTCCAAACAACTAATCATGGAACCAGACATATCAATATGTACAGGTGACATTGACAGCCTGTCAACGTTATTAACTTGTTTACGTAGCTGCTGACAGAGAATTTCACTTTCACACAATTTGGCTCTTAGGTCTTCAATCTCTGAGATATCCCTGCACAACTGTGGCCATGTCTGAGTCTTCACAGGTAATCCAGCCACTAGTAGCCTTCTCTGCCAATAGCATAGTGTTTTAGCTGTTAGCATTTCAACAGTTTCTTGTAATGCTTTAATTCGGTTTCGCATATTGTTGATTTCTGAAGAAAGCATCTGGTTCTCGTGATACATAACATTGACAGCCTCGGAGCCATCTTCACCTACAACCCGTTTACCCTGTTTGTATTCCATCAATTCAATGCGAAGGTGCTGAATTTCCTGCCTAAATATAGCAATTGCCTTCCTAGCCTTATCTTGATTAACCATTACCCTGTTCTTAATTTTGCGTGCACGATTACCATATTTTAAAGAGTTGAGGGTCTTTAAAATATGTCTTGTGGGTCCACACGACCCACAACCGTCGTGTGGACCCACAACCGTCGTGTGGACCCACAACCGTCGTGTGGACCCACAACCGTCGTGAAGACCCACAACCGTCGTGGGTACCCACAACCGTCGTGTGGACCCACAACCGTCGTGTGGACCCACAACCGTCGTGGGGAGCCCACAACCGTCGTGTGGACCCACAACCGTCGTGGGGAGCCCACAACCGTCGTGAGGACCCACAACCGTCGTGTGGACCCACAACCGTCGTGTGGACCCACAACCGTCGTGTGGACCCACAACCGTCGTGTGGACCCACAACCGTCGTGTGGACCCACAACCGTCGTGTGGACCCACAACCGTCGTGGAGGGCCCACAACCGTCGTGGAGGGCCCACAACCGTCGTGTGGACCCACAACCGTCGTGAGGACCCACAACCGTCGTGTGGACCCACAACCGTCGTGTGGACCCACAACCGTCGTGTGGACCCACAACCGTCGTGGAGGGCCCACAACCGTCGTGGAGGGCCCACAACCGTCGTGTGGACCCACAACCGTCGTGAGGACCCACAACCGTCGTGAGGACCCACAACCGTCGTGAGGACCCACAACCGTCGTGTGGACCCACAACCGTCGTGGGTGTCCCACAACCGCCGTGGGGGCCCACAACCGTCGTGGGAGGCCCACAACCGTCGAGGGGGCCCACAACCGTCGTGGGGGCCCACAACCGTCGTGGGAGGCCCACAACCGTCGTGAGGGCCCACAACCGTCGTGGGTGTCCCACAACCGTCGTGGGGGCCCACAACCGTCGTGGGAGGCCCACAACCGTCGTGGGGGCCCACAACCGTCGTGGGTGTCCCACAACCGTCGTGGGTATCCCACAACCGCCGTGGGGGCCCACAACCGTCGTGGGAGGCCCACAACCGTCGAGGGGGCCCACAACCGTCGTGGGGGCCCACAACCGTCGTGGGAGGCCCACAACCGTCGTGAGGGCCCACAACCGTCGTGGGTGTCCCACAACCGTCGTGGGGGCCCACAACCGTCGTGGGAGGCCCACAACCGTCGTGGGGGCCCACAACCGTCGTGGGTGTCCCACAACCGTCGTGGGTATCCCACAACCATCGTGGGTGGCCCACAACCGTCGTGAGAATCCACAACCGTCGTGAGGACCCACAACCGTCGTGGAGGCCCACAACCGACGTGGGGGACCCACAACCGTCGTGGGGGGCCCACAACCGTCGTGGGGGGCCCACAACCGTCGTGGGGGCCCACAACCGTCGTGAGAACCCACAACCGTCGTGAGGACCCACAACCGTCGTGAGGACCCACAACCGTCGTGGGGGCCCACAACCGTCGTGGGGGCCCACAACCGTCGTGAGAACCCACAACCGTCGTGAAGACCCACAACCGTCGTGGGGGGCCCACAACCATCGTGGGCGGCCCACAACCGTCGTGGGGGGCCAACAACCATCGTGGGGGGCCCACAACCGTCGTGGGGGCCCACAACCGTCGTGGGGAGCCCACAACCGTCGTGGGGGGCCCACAACCGTCGTGAGGACCCACAACCGTCGTGGGGAGCCCACAACCGTCGTGTGGACCCACAACCGTCGTTGGGAACCCACAACCATCGTGGGGGGCCCACAACCGCGTTGGGGGGCCCACAACCGTCGTGAGGACCCACTACCGTCGTGAGGACCCACAACTGTCGTGAGGACCCACTACCGTCGTGAGGACCCACAACCGTCGTGAGGACCCACAACCGTCGTGAGGACCCACTACCGTCGTAAGGACCCACAACCGTCGTGAGGACCCACAACCGTCGTGAGGACCCACTACCGTCGTGAGGACCCAAAACCGTCGTGAGGACCCACTACCGTCGTGAGGAGCCACAACCGTCGTGTGGACCCACAACCGTCGTGGGGAGCCCACAACCGTTGTGAGGACCCACTACCGTCGTGGGGAGCCCACAACCATCGTGAGGACCCACAACCGTCGTGGGGGCCCACAACCGCGTTGGGGGGCCCACAACCGTCGTGAGGACCCACTACCGTCGTGAGGACCCACAACCGTCGCGAGGAGCCCAAAACCGTCGTGGGTGTCCCACAACCATCGTGAGGACCCACAACCGTCGTGGGGGCCCACAACCGTCGTGGGGGCCCACAACCGTCGTGAGAACCCACAACCGTCGTGGGGGGCCCACAACCGTCGTGAGAACCCACAACCGTCGTGGAGGCCCACAACCGACGTAGGGGGCCCACAACCGTCGTGGGGGCCCACAACCGTCGTGGGGGGCCCACAACCGTCGTGGGGGCCCACAACCGTCGTGAGAACCCACAACCGTCGTGAGGACCCACAACCGTCGTGAAGACCCACAACCGTCGTGGGGGCCCACAACCGTCGTGGGGGCCCACAACCGTCGTGAGAACCCACAACCGTCGAGAAAACCAAAACCATCGTGGGCGGCCCACAACCGTCGTGGGGGGCCCACAACCGTCATGGGGGGCCCACAACCGTCGTGGGGGGCCCACAACCATCGTGGGGGCCCACAACCGTCGTGGGGGCCCACAACCGACGTGGGGGGCCCATAACCGTTGTGAGGACTCACAACCGTCGTGGGGGGCCCACAACCGTCGTGGGGGGCCCACAACCGTCGTGGGGGGCCCACAACCGTCGTGGGGGGCCCACAACCGTCGTGGGGGGCCCACAACTGTCGTGGGGGCCCACAACCGTCGTGAGGACCCACAACCGTCGTGAGGACCCACAACCGTCGTGTGGACCCACAACCGTCGTGAGGACCCACAACCGTCGTGAGGACCCACAACCGTCGTGAGGACCCACAACCGTCGTGTGGACCCACAACCGTCGAGGGGGCCCACAACCGTCGTGAGGACCCACAACCGTCGTGTGGACCCACAACCGTCGTGTGGACCCACAACCGTCGTGAGGACCCACAACCGTCGTGGGGAGCCCACAACCATCGGGGGGGGCCCACAACCGCGTTGGGGGGCCCACAGCCGTCGTGGGTGTCCCACTACCGTCGTGAGGTCCCACAACCGTCGTGGCGGGCCCACAACCGTCGTGGGGGGCCCACAACCGTCGAGGGGGCCCACAATTGTCGTGGGGGGCCCACAACCGTCGTGGGGGCCCACAACCGTCGTGGGGGGCCCCACAACCATCGTGGGTGGCCCACAACCGTCGTGGGGGGCCCACAACCGTCGTGAGAACCCACAACCGTCGTGAGGACCCACAACCGTCGTGGAGGCCCACAACCGACGTGGGGGGCACACAACCGTCGTGGGGGGCCCACAACCGTCGTGGGGGGCCCACAACCGTCGTGGGGGCCCACAACCGTCGTGAGGACCCACAACCGTCGTGAGGACCCACAACCGTCGTGGGGGCCCACAACCGTCGTGGGGGCCCACAACCGTCGTGAGAACCCACAACCGTCGTGAAGACCCACAACCGTCGTGGGGGGCCCACAACCATCGTGGGCGGCCCACAACCGTCGTGGGGGGCCAACAACCATCGTGGGGGGCCCACAACCGTCGTGGGGGCCCACAACCGTCGTGGGGAGCCCACAACCGTCGTGGGGGGCCCACAACCGTCGTGAGGACCCACAACCGTCGTGGGGAGCCCACAACCGTCGTGTGGACCCACAACCGTCGTTGGGAACCCACAACCATCGTGGGGGGCCCACAACCGCGTTGGGGGGCCCACAACCGTCGTGAGGACCCACTACCGTCGTGAGGACCCACAACTGTCGTGAGGACCCACTACCGTCGTGAGGACCCACAACCGTCTTGAGGACCCACAACCGTCGTGAGGACCCACTACCGTCGTGAGGACCCACAACCGTCGTGAGGACCCACAACCGTCGTGAGGACCCACTACCGTCGTGAGGACCCAAAACCGTCGTGAGGACCCACTACCGTCGTGAGGAGCCACAACCGTCGTGTGGACCCACAACCGTCGTGGGGAGCCCACAACCGTTGTGAGGACCCACTACCGTCGTGGGGAGCCCACAACCATCGTGAGGACCCACAACCGTCGTGGGGGCCCACAACCGCGTTGGGGGGCCCACAACCGTCGTGAGGACCCACTACCGTCGTGAGGACCCACAACCGTCGCGAGGAGCCCAAAACCGTCGTGGGTGTCCCACAACCATCGTGAGGACCCACAACCGTCGTGGGGGCCCACAACCGTCGTGGGGGCCCACAACCGTCGTGAGAACCCACAACCGTCGTGGGGGGCCCACAACCGTCGTGAGAACCCACAACCGTCGTGGAGGCCCACAAACCGACGTGGGGGGCCCACAACCGTCGTGGGGGGCCCACAACCGTCGTGGGGGGCCCACAACCGTCGTGGGGGCCCACAACCGTCGTGAGAACCCACAACCGTCGTGAGGACCCACAACCGTCGTGAAGACCCACAACCGTCGTGGGGGCCCACAACCGTCGTGGGGGCCCACAACCGTCGTGAGAACCCACAACCGTCGAGAAAACCAAAACCATCGTGGGCGGCCCACAACCGTCGTGGGGGGCCCACAACCGTCATGGGGGGCCCACAACCGTCGTGGGGGGCCCACAACCATCGTGGGGGCCCACAACCGTCGTGGGGGCCCACAACCGACGTGGGGGGCCCATAACCGTTGTGAGGACTCACAACCGTCGTGGGGGGCCCACAACCGTCGTGGGGGGCCCACAACCGTCGTGGGGGGCCCACAACCGTCGTGGGGGGCCCACAACCGTCGTGGGGGGCCCACAACCGTCGTGGGGGCCCACAACCGTCGTGAGGACCCACAACCGTCGTGAGGACCCACAACCGTCGTGTGGACCCACAACCGTCGTGAGGACCCACAACCGTCGTGAGGACCCACAACCGTCGTGAGGACCCACAACCGTCGTGTGGACCCACAACCGTCGAGGGGGCCCACAACCGTCGTGAGGACCCACAACCGTCGTGTGGACCACAACCGTCGTGTGGACCCACAACCGTCGTGAGGACCCACAACCGTCCGTGGGGAGCCCACAACCATCAGGGGGGGGCCCACAAACCATCGGGGGGGGTGGGGGGGTGGGGGGGGCCCACAACCGCGTTGGGGGGCCCACAGCCGTCGTGGGTGTCCCACTACCGTCGTGAGGTCCCACAACCGTCGTGGCGGGCCCACAACCGTCGTGGGGGGCCCACAACCGTCGAGGGGGCCCACAATTGTCGTGGGGGGCCCACAACCGTCGTGGGGGCCCACAACCGTCGTGGGGGGCCCCACAACCATCGTGGGTGGCCCACAACCGTCCGTGGGGGGGCCCACAACCGTCGTGAGAACCCACAACCGTCGTGAGGACCCACAACCGTCGTGGAGGCCCACAACCGACGTGGGGGGCCCACAACCGTCGTGGGGGGCCCACAACCGTCGTGGGGGGCCCACAACCGTCCGTGGGGGCCCACAACCGTCGTGAGAACCCACAACCGTCGTGAGGACCCACAACCGTCGTGAGGACCCACAACCGTCGTGGGGGCCCACAACCGTCGTGGGGGCCCACAACCGTCGTGAGAACCCACAACCGGTCGTGAAGACCCACAACCGTCGTGGGGGGCCCACAACCATCGTGGGCGGCCCACAACCGTCGTGGGGGGCCAACAACCATCGTGGGGGGCCCACAACCGTCGTGGGGGCCCACAACCGTCGTGGGGAGCCCACAACCGTCGTGGGGGGCCCCACAACCGTCGTGAGGACCCACAACCGTCGTGGGGGAGCCCACAACCGTCGTGTGGACCCACAACCGTCGTTGGGAACCCACACCATCGTGGGGGGCCCACAACCGCGTTGGGGGGCCCACAACCGTCGTGAGGACCCACTACCGTCGTGAGGACCCACAACTGTCGTGAGGACCCACTACCGTCGTGAGGACCCACAACCGTCTTGAGGACCCACAACCGTCGTGAGGACCCACTACCGGTCGTGAGGACCCACAACCGTCGTGAGGACCCACAACCGTCGTGGAGGACCCACTACCGTCGTGAGGACCCAAAACCGTCGGGAGGACCCACTACCGTCGTGAGGAGCCACAACCGTCGTGTGGACCCACAACCGTCGTGGGGGAGCCCACAACCGTTGTGAGGACCCACTACCGTCGTGGGGAGCCCACAACCATCGTGAGGACCCACAACCGTCGTGGGGGCCCACAACCGCGTTGGGGGGCCCACAACCGTCGTGAGGACCCACTACCGTCGTGAGGACCCACAACCGTCGCGAGGAGCCCAAAACCGTCGTGGGTGTCCCACAACCATCGTGGGGCCCA
The DNA here is from genome assembly GCF_040958095.1 of Procambarus clarkii. Classification (NCBI taxonomy): domain Eukaryota; kingdom Metazoa; phylum Arthropoda; class Malacostraca; order Decapoda; family Cambaridae; genus Procambarus; species Procambarus clarkii. The sequence goes on from NW_027190830.1 coordinate 20,645, forward strand.
CAACCGTCGTGGGGGCCCACAACCGTAGTGGGGGCCCACAACCGTCGTGGGGGCCCACAACCGTCGTGGGGGCCCACAACCGTCGTGGGGGCCCACAACCGTCGTTTGAGGCCCACAACCGTCGTGGGGGCCCACAACCGTCGTGGTGTCCCACAACCGTCGTGGGTGTCCCACAACCGTCGTGGGGGCCCACAACCGTCGTGGGGGGCCTACAACCGTCGTGGCGGGCCCACAACCGTCGTGGGGGGCCCACAACCGTCGTGGGGGCCCACAACTGTCGTGGGGGCCCACAATTGTCGTGGGGAGCCCACAACCGTCGTGGGTGGCCCACAACAGTCGTGAGGACCCACAACCGTCGTGAGGACCCACAACCATCGGGGGGGCCCACAACCGCGTTGGGGGGCCCACAGCCGTCGTGGGTGTCCCACTACCGTCGTGAGGTCCCACAACCGTCGTGGGGGCCCACAACCGTCGTGGGGGGCCCACAACCGTCGAGGGGCCCACAATTGTAGTGGGGGATCACAACCGTCGTGGGGGCCCACAACCGTCGTGGGGGGCCCACAACCGTCGTGAGAACCCACACCGTCGTGAGGACCCACAACCGTCGTGGAGGCCCACAACCGACGTGGGGGGCCCACAACCGTCGAGGGGGCCCACAACCGTCGTGGGGGGCCCACAACCGTCGTGGGGGCCCACAACCGTCGTGAGAACCCACAACCGTCGTGAGGACCCACAACCGTCGTGAGGACCCACAACCGTCGTGGGGGCCCAAACCGTCGTGGGGGCCCACAACCGTCGTGAGAACCCACAACCGTCGAGAAAACCAAAACCGTCGTGGGGGCCCACAACCATCGTGGGCGGCCCACAACCGTCGTGGGGGCCCACAACCGTCATGGGGGGCCCACAACCGTCGTGGGGGCCCACAACCATCGTGGGGGCCCACATCCGACGTGGGGGCCCACAATCGTCATGAGGACCCACAACCGTCGTGGGGAGCCCACAACCATCGTGGGGGCCCACAACCGTCGTGGGGCCCACAACCGACGTGGGGGGCCCATAACCGTTGTGAGGACTCACAACCGTCGTGGGGGCCCACAACCGTCGTGGGGGGCCCACAACCGTCGTGGGGGCCCACAACGTCGTGGGGGCCCACAACCGTCGTGAGGACCCACAACCGTCGTGAGGACCCACAACCGTCGTGTGGACCCACAACCGTAGTGAGGACCCACAACCGTCGTGAGGACCCACAACCGTCGTGAGGACCCACAACCGTCGTGTGGACCCACAACCGTCGAGGGGGCCCACAACCGTCGTGAGGATCCACAACCGTCGCGTGGACCCACAACCGTCGTGTGGACCCACAACCGTCGTGAGTACCCACAACCGTCGTGGGGGCCCACAACCGTCGTGTGGACCCACAACCGTCGTGGGGGGCCCACAACCGTCGTGTGGACCCACAACCGTCGTGGGGACCCACAACCGTCGTGAGGACCCACAACAGTCATGTGGACCCACAACCGTCGTGTGGACCCACAACCGTCGTGAGGACCCAAAACCGTCGTGAGGACCCACAACCGTCGTGGTTAGCCCACAACCGTCGTGGTTAGCCCACAACCGTCGTGGGGGGCCCACAACCGTCGTGAGGACCCACAACCGTCGTGGGGGGCCCACAACCGTCGTGGGGGACCCACAACCGTCGTGAGGACCCACAACCGTCGTGGGGAGCCCACAACCGTCGTGGGGGGCCCACAACCATCGTGGGGGGCCCACAACCGTCGTGGGTGTCCCACAACCGTCGTGGGGGGCCCACAACCGTCGTGGGGGTCAACAACCATCGTGTGGACCCACAACCGTCGTGGGGGGCCCACAACCGTCGTGGGTGTCCCACAACCGTCGTGGTGTCCCCACAACCATCGTGGGTGTCCCAAACCGTCGTGGGGGGCCCACAACCGTCGTGGGGGGGCCCACAACCGTCGTGGGCGGCCCACAACCGTCGTGTGGATCCCACAACCGTCGTAGGGGCCCACAACCGTCGTGGGGGGCCCACAACCGTCGTGGGGGTCCCACAACCGTCGTGGGCAGCCCACAACCATCGTGGGGGACCCACAATCGCGTTGGGAGCCCACAACCGTCGTGAGGACCCACTACCGTCGTGGGGAGCCCACAACCGTCGTGTGGGCCCACAACCGTCGTGTGTACCCACAACCGTCGTGGGGGGCCCACAACCGTCGTGGGGGCCCACAACCGTCGTGTGGACCCACAACCGTCGTGGGGGGCCTACAACCGTCGTGGAGGGCCCACAACCGTCGTGGGGGGCCCACAACCGTCGTGTGTACCCACAACCGTCGAGAGGACCCACAACCGTCGTGAGGACCCACAACCGTCATGGGGACCCACAACCGTCGTGAAGACCCACAACCGTCGTGAGGACCCACAACCGTCGTGGTTAGCCCACAACCGTCGTGGGGGGCCCACAACCGTCGTGAGGACCCACAACCGTCGTGGTTAGCCCACAACCGTCGTGGGGGGCCCACAACCGTCGTGAGGACCCACAACCATCGTGGGGGGCCCACAACCGTCGTGGGGGACCCACAACCGTCGTGAGAACCCACAACCGTCGTGGGGAGCCCACAACCGTCGTGGCGGGCCCACAACCATCGTGGGGGGCCCACAACCGTCGTGGGTGTCCCACAACCGTCGTGGGGGGCCCACAACCGTCGTGGGGGGTCCACAACCGTCGTGGAAGCCCACAACCGTCGTGAGGACCCATAACCGTCGTGGGGAGCCCACAACCGTCGTGTGGACCCACAACCGTCGTGGGGAGCCCACAACCATCGTGGGGGGCCCACAACCGTCGTGAGAGGCCCACAACCGTCGTGGGGGGCCCACAACCCTCGTGGGGGGCCCACAACCGTCGTGGGGAGCCCACAACCATCGTGGGGGGCCCACAACTGTCGTGGGAGGCCCACAACCGTCGTGGGGGGCCCACAACCATCGTGGGGGTCCCACAACCGTCGTGGGTGTCCCACATCTGTCGGGGGGGCCCACAACCGTCGTGGGGGGCCAACAACCATCGTGGGGGCCCATAACCGCCGTGGGGGCCCACACACCGTCGTGGGGAGCCCACAACCGTCGTGGGGGCCCACAACCGTCGTGAGGACCCACAACCGTCGTGGGGAGCCCACAACCGTCGAGTGGACCCACAACCGTCGTGGGGACCCACAACCGTCGTGGGGGCCCACAACGTCGTGTCGTGTGGACCCACAACCGTCGTGGGGCCCACAACCATCGTGGGGGCCCACAACCACGTTGGGGGGCCCACTACCATCGTGAGGTCCCACAACCGTCGTGAGGAGCCCACACCGTCGTGGGTGTCCCACTACCGTCGTTGAGGTCCCACAACCGTCGTGGGTGTCCCACAACCATCGTGGGGGCCCACAACGGTCGTGGGGGGCCTACAACCGTCGTGGGGGCCCACAACCCTCGTGGGGGGCCTACAACCGTCGTGGGGGCTTACAACCGTCGTGGGGGGCCCACAACCGTCGTGGGGGGCCCACAACCGTCGTGGGGGGCCCACAACCGTCGTGGGGGGCCTACAACGTCGTGGGGGGCCCACAACCGTCGTGGGGGGCCAACAACCGTCGTGGGGAGCCTACAACCGTCGTGGGGGCCCACAACCGTCGTGGGGGGCCAACAACCGTCGTGGGGAGCCTACAACCGTCGTGGGGGCCCACAACCGTCGTGGGGGGCCTACAACCGTCGTGGGGACCACAACCGTCGTGGGGGGCCTACAACCGTCGTGGGCGGCCCACAACCGTCGTGGGGGGCCCACAACGTCGTGGGGGGCCCACAACCGTCGTGGGGGCCCACAACCGTCGTGGGGAGCCCACAACCGTCGTGGGGGGCCACAACCGTCGTGAGGACCCACAACCGTCGTGGGAGCCCACAACTATCGTGGGGGGCCCACAACCGCGTTGGGGGGCCCACTACCGTCGTGAGGTCCCACAACCGTCGTGAGGAGCCCACCAACCGTCGTGGGGGGCCCACAACCGTCGTGGGGGCCTACAACCGTCTTGGGGGCCCACAACCGTCGTGGGGGGCCCACAACCGACGTGGGGGCCCACAACTGTCGTGGGGGGCCCACAACCGTCGTGGGGGGCCCACAACCGTCGTGAGAACCCACAACTGTCGTGGGGGCCCACAACCGTCGTGAGAACCCACAACCGTCGTGAGGACCCACAACCGTCGTGAGGACCCACAACCGTCGTTGGGGCCCACATCCGTCGTGGGGGCCCACAACGTCGTGAGGACCCACAACCGTCGTGAGAACCACAACCGTCGTCAAGACCCACAACCGTCGTGGGGGCCCACAACCATCGTGGGCGGCCACAACCGTCGTGGGGAGCCCACAACGTCGTGGGGGCCCACAACCATCGTTGGGCCCCACAACCGACGTAGGGGCCCACAATCGTCGTGAGGACCCACAACCGTCGTGGGGGGCCCACAACCATCGTGGGGGCCCACAACCGTCGTGAGGACCCACAACCGTCGTGAGGACCCACA
>NW_027190831.1:0-25198 GCF_040958095.1 Procambarus clarkii
ACTGTTGCGGGTGGGCAATTACCTATATTAAACATTCATATGCATATGTCCGTGTAGAGAATTTTATTGCGATTCCAATGATACCAAAATTAGCGATGTAGGACAACTGTAGGCTTCGCAACCATTAAGAAAGTGGAAACATTTTGTTGCTGTTTGGCGCTCTCGGCGAGTGATCTGCATAGTTTTTTATTTGGTGTTGATACTCCTTATGCTTGGGCGGCATTTTATAGGTATGCTCTGATAGACAATTTCATTGCGAACACAGTGATACCAAATTTAAATACGTGCGCCTTCAATTATTGTCAGGACAGTCAAAAGAGTGTACACTTTTTCGGTCTTACCGCGTAGGCGCGCGAAGTGCCGAAAGCATCTGGGGTATTGTTTTTTTTTGAGCGCCGAGAGCGCGAAAGTGTTAACTAAAATGTTCCTGATTTTCCGTTTATATTACCGATGGAAGATGTACATCTTCCATCGGTAATATAAACGGAAAATCAGGAACATTTTAGTTAATTCTAATGAAAACACATTGATTTTTATAATTTGTATTGGAAACAACATTGTCATATGTCTTTTCATGGATCTAAATAGTACGAAACCTCGCTTTATGATTCGAAGTTAAAATCCACAAATTTGGTATAATAGTGACTTTTTTCGTTTTTCATGTAGTTTGATATTACGTAAATATATTCATTTTTCCAATATTTCGATACTATTTCATGTAGTATCACGATATGTGATTTGGCCTTCAAATCTCAGAATTTCGCATAATATTGCATTTTAAGTAAGTTTTCTTGCATTTTGTTTCGTACGAGAAATCATCGAATTTAGCAATATTTTGACGTTTATCATTCCCTTTTCCTTTGTGTGATTTAATCAAAATATCATCAAATTAGGCAATATTTTGCCGTTTTTCCTCGTTTTTGTGAATTTTCAGTTTATTAGTATTAACTCAATAAATATACAATTAAAATGATGCAAACACATAATTGATTAGATTATAACCTTAAATACTTCATTTTCAATCATATATTTGTTTCTCTTTAAAATACTGAGTAAGATATTGAAAAGGGGGAGAAGTTCTGTTTTATTGCATATATCGACGTTTCAGCCGGATTAGAGCGGTTTTACGTGTACATCTTCCATCGGTAATATAAACGGAAAATCAGGAACATTTTAGTTAATTCTAATGAAAACACATTGATTTTTATAATTTGTATTGGAAACAACATTGTCATATGTCTTTTCATGGATCTAAATAGTACGAAACCTCGCTTTATGATTCGAAGTTAAAATCCTCAAATTTGGTAAAATAGTGACTTTTTTTCACGTTTTTCATGTAGTTTGATATTACGTATATATATTCATTTTTACCAATATTTCGATACTAATTCATGTAGTGTCACGATATGTGATTTGGCCTTCAAATCTCAGAATTTCGCATAATATTGCATTTTAAGCAAGTTTTCTTGCATTTTGTTTCGTATGAGAAATCATCGAATTTAGCAATATTTTGACGTTTATCATTACCTTTTCCTTTATGTGATTTAATCAAAATATCATCGAATTAGGCAATATTTTGCCGTTTTTCCACGTTTTTGTGAATTTTCAGTTTATTAGTATTAATTCATTAAATATACAATAAAAATGATGCAAACACATAATTGATTAGATAGTAACCTTAAATACTTCATTTTCAATCATCTATTTGTTTCTCGTTAAAATACTGAGTAAGATATTGAAAAGGGGAGAAGTTCGGTTTTTATTGCATATATCGACGTTTCAGCCGGAATAGAGCGGTTTTACGTGTACATCTTCCATCGGTAATATAAACGGAAAATCAGGAACATTTTAGTTAATTCTAATGAAAACACATTGATTTTTATAATTTGTATTGGAAACAACATTGTCATATGTCTTTTCATGGATCTAAATAGTACGAAACCTCGCTTTATGATTCGAAGTTAAAATCCACAAATTTGGTATAATAGTGACTTTTTTCGTTTTTCATGTAGTTTGATATTACGTAAATATATTCATTTTTCCAATATTTCGATACTATTTCATGTAGTATCACGATATGTGATTTGGCCTTCAAATCTCAGAATTTCGCAATATTATGCGAAATTCTGAGATTTGAAGGCCAAATCACATATCGTGATACTACATGAAATAGTATCGAAATATTGGTAAAAATGAATATATTTACGTAATATCAAACTACATGAAAAACCTGAAAAAAGTCACGATTATACCAAATTTGAGGATTTTAACTTCGAATCATAAAGCGAGGTTTCGTACTATTTAGATCCATGAAAAGACATATGACAATGTTGTTTCCAATACAAATTATAAAAATCAATGTGTTTTCATTAGAATTAACTAAAATGTTCCTGATTTTCCGTTTATATTACCGATGGAAGATGTCCACGTAAAACCGCTCTAATCCGGCTGAAACGTCGATATATGCAATAAAAACAGAACTTCTCCCCTTTTCAATATCTTAATCAGTATTTTAAAGAGAAACAAATAAATGATTGAAAATGAAGTATTTAAGGTTATAATCTAATCAATTATGTGTTTGCATCATTTTTATTGTATATTTATTGAGTTAATACTAATAAACTGAAAATTCACAAAAACGTGGAAAAACGGCAAAATATTGCCTAATTCGATGATATTTTGATTAAATGACATGAAGGAAAAGGGAATGATAAACGTCAAAATATTGCTAAATTCGATGATTTCTCGTACGAAACAAAATGCAAGAAAACTTGCTTAAAATGCAATATTATGCGAAATTCTGAGATTCGAAGGCCAAATCACATATCGTGATACTACATGAAATAGTATCGAAATATAGGTAAAAATGAATATATTTACGTAATATCAAACTACATGAAAAACGTGAAAAAGTCAATATTTAACTATATTTGAGGATTTTAACTTCAAATCATAGAGCGAGGTTTCGTATTATTTAGATCCAAGAAAAGACATATGAAAATGTTGTTTCCAATACAAATGATAAAAATCAATGTATTTTCATTAGTGTTAACTAAAATGTTCCTGATTTTCCGTTTATATTACCGATGGAAGATGTACACGAAAATCGCTCTATTCCGGCTGAAACGTCGATATATGCAATAAAAACAGAACTTCTCCCCTTTTCAATATCTTACTCAGTATTTTAACGAGAAACTAATAGTTGATTGAAAATGAAGTATTTAAGGTTATTATCTAATCAATTATGTGTTTGCCTCATTTTTATCGTATATATAATGAATTAATACCCATAGACTGAAAATTCACAAAAAACGAGGAAAAATGGCAAAATATTGCCTAATTCGATCATATTTTGTTTAAATCAAACAAAGGAAAAGGGGATGATAAACGTCCAAAATATTGCTAAATTCGATGATTTCTCGTACGAAACAAAATGCAAGAAAACTTGCTTAAAATGCAATATTGTGCGAAATTCTGAGATTTGAAGGCCAATCACAATATCGTTATACTACATGAAATAGAATCGAAATATTGGTAAAAATGAATGTATTTACGTAGTATCAAACTACATGAAAAACTTGAAAAAAAGTAACTATTTAACCATATTTGAGGATTTTAACTTCAAATCATAGAACGAGGTTTCGTATTATTTAGATCCAAGAAAAGACATATGAAAATGTTGTTTCCAATACAAATGATAAAAATCAATGTATTTTCAATAGTATTAACACTTTCGCGCTTATATTAGAGATAACTCGTCACTGGTTTTCTTACGATTCCGCATAACTGCCTACTTTTCTCGTCAATCGAAAAAATATTTCTATAAATTCCATTTTTAAACTGAAATGGATGGGGATACTTTTGTTTTGTAGAGAATTTATTTGCGAATTTTTTTGGTACCAGAATGAATATTATATCACATAAACTTCTATGAGTAAAAAAAAAAATACACAAAGTATGTTTGGGGGTGTGGCGAGCGTGTGGCAGTGGTTCCCCTTTAGCCGTTGATATCCAACACGTGGGAAATATTTGTATGTGTTATGTATATGTCTGTGTAGGGAATTTTACTGCGATCACTGTCATACAAATTATAAAATGTTTCAACAAGTATAAACATGACAAACATCAAACGAACAAAAACAATGCGTTCGTTTCTGCCGCGAACGCATACTGAGCGACGTGGTTCTATATTTGGCGCTTCTCTTACACATGCTTTGTACCAATGTTTACAGTTCATCTTATAGGAATTTTATTGCGAACACATTGGTATAAAAAGAAATACGTACATAGAAGTAGGGTCAGGAAACGTATAAAACTTTCCAAGCATGATTTCCCCCCGGTGTTTTCGCCAGTGCGCTCGCGGCTAACTACTCTCCACTTCACACACTGTTGCGGGTGGGCAATTACCTATATTAAACATTCATATGCATATGTCCGTGTAGAGAATTTTATTGCGATTCCAATGATACCAAAATTAGCGATGTAGGACAACTGTAGGCTTCGCAACCATTAAGAAAGTGGAAACATTTTGTTGCTGTTTGGCGCTCTCGGCGAGTGATCTGCATAGTTTTTTATTTGGTGTTGATACTCCTTATGCTTGGGCGGCATTTTATAGGTATGCTCTGATAGACAATTTCATTGCGAACACAGTGATACCAAATTTAAATACGTGCGCCTTCAATTATTGTCAGGACAGTCAAAAGAGTGTACACTTTTCGGTCTTACCGCGTAGGCGCGCGAAGTGCCGAAAAGCATCTGGGGTATTGTTTTTTTTTGAGCGCCGAGAGCGCGAAAGTGTTAACTAAAATGTTCCTGATTTTCCGTTATATTACCGATGGAAGATGTACATCTTCCATCGGTAATATAAACGGAAAATCAGGAACATTTTAGTTAATTCTAATGAAAACACATTGATTTTTATAATTTGTATTGGAAACAACATTGTCATATGTCTTTTCATGGATCTAAATAGTACGAAACCTCGCTTTATGATTCGAAGTTAAAATCCACAAATTTGGTATAATAGTGACTTTTTTCGTTTTCATGTAGTTTGATATTACGTAAATATATTCATTTTTCCAATATTTCGATACTATTTCATGTAGTATCACGATATGTGATTTGGCCTTCAAATCTCAGAATTTCGCATAATATTGCATTTTAAGTAAGTTTTCTTGCATTTTGTTTCGTACGAGAAATCATCGAATTTAGCAATATTTTGGACGTTTATCATTCCCTTTTCCTTTGTGTGATTTAATCAAAATATCATCAAATTAGGCAATATTTTGCCGTTTTTCCTCGTTTTTGTGAATTTTCAGTTTATTAGTATTAACTCAATAAATATACAATTAAAATGATGCAAACACATAATTGATTAGATTATAACCTTAAATACTTCATTTTCAATCATATATTTGTTTCTCTTTAAAATACTGAGTAAGATATTGAAAAGGGGGAGAAGTTCTGTTTTATTGCATATATCGACGTTTCAGCCGGATTAGAGCGGTTTTACGTGTACATCTTCCATCGGTAATATAAACGGAAAATCAGGAACATTTTAGTTAATTCTAATGAAAACACATTGATTTTTATAATTTGTATTGGAAACAACATTGTCATATGTCTTTTCATGGATCTAAATAGTACGAAACCTCGCTTTATGATTCGAAGTTAAAATCCTCAAATTTGGTAAAATAGTGACTTTTTTTCACGTTTTTCATGTAGTTTGATATTACGTATATATATTCATTTTTACCAATATTTCGATACTATTCATGTAGTGTCACGATATGTGATTTGGCCTTCAAATCTCAGAATTTCGCATAATATTGCATTTTAAGCAAGTTTTCTTGCATTTTGTTTCGTATGAGAAATCATCGAATTTAGCAATATTTGACGTTTATCATTACCTTTTCCTTTATGTGATTTAATCAAAATATCATCGAATTAGGCAATATTTTGCCGTTTTTCCACGTTTTTGTGAATTTTTCAGTTTATTAGTATTAATTCATTAAATATACAATAAAAATGATGCAAAACACATAATTGATTAGATAGTAACCTTAAATACTTCATTTTCAATCATCTATTTGTTTCTCGTTAAAATACTGAGTAAGATATTGAAAAGGGGAGAAGTTCGGTTTTTATTGCATATATCGACGTTTCAGCCGGAATAGAGCGGTTTTACGTGTACATCTTCCATCGGTAATATAAACGGAAAATCAGGAACATTTTAGTTAATTCTAATGAAAACACATTGATTTTTATAATTTGTATTGAAAACAACATTGTCATATGTCTTTTCATGGATCTAAATAGTACGAAACCTCGCTTTATGATTCGAAGTTAAAATCCACAAATTTGGTATAATAGTGACTTTTTTCGTTTTTCATGTAGTTTGATATTACGTAAATATATTCATTTTTCCAATATTTCGATACTATTTCATGTAGTATCACGATATGTGATTTGGCCTTCAAATCTCAGAATTTCGCAATATTATGCGAAATTCTGAGATTTGAAGGCCAAATCACATATCGTGATACTACATGAAATAGTATCGAAATATTGGTAAAAATGAATATATTTACGTAATATCAAACTACATGAAAAACCTGAAAAAAGTCACGATTATACCAAATTTGAGGATTTTAACTTCGAATCATAAAGCGAGGTTTCGTACTATTTAGATCCATGAAAAGACATATGACAATGTTGTTTCCAATACAAATTATAAAAATCAATGTGTTTTCATTAGAATTAACTAAAATGTTCCTGATTTTCCGTTTATATTACCGATGGAAGATGTCCACGTAAAACCGCTCTAATCCGGCTGAAACGTCGATATATGCAATAAAAACAGAACTTCTCCCCTTTTCAATATCTTAATCAGTATTTTAAAGAGAAACAAATAAATGATTGAAAATGAAGTATTTAAGGTTATAATCTAATCAATTATGTGTTTGCATCATTTTTATTGTATATTTATTGAGTTAATACTAATAAACTGAAAATTCACAAAAACGTGGAAAAAACGGCAAAATATTGCCTAATTCGATGATATTTTGATTAAATGACATGAAGGAAAAGGGAATGATAAACGTCAAAATATTGCTAAATTCGATGATTTCTCGTACGAAACAAAATGCAAGAAAACTTGCTTAAAATGCAATATTATGCGAAATTCTGAGATTCGAAGGCCAAATCACATATCGTGATACTACATGAAATAGTATCGAAATATAGGTAAAAATGAATATATTTACGTAATATCAAACTACATGAAAAACGTGAAAAAGTCAATATTTAACTATATTTGAGGATTTTAACTTCAAATCATAGAGCGAGGTTTCGTATTATTTAGATCCAAGAAAAGACATATGAAAATGTTGTTTCCAATACAAATGATAAAAATCAATGTATTTTCATTAGTGTTAACTAAAATGTTCCTGATTTTCCGTTTATATTACCGATGGAAGATGTACACGAAAATCGCTCTATTCCGGCTGAAACGTCGATATATGCAATAAAAACAGAACTTCTCCCCTTTTCAATATCTTACTCAGTATTTTAACGAGAAACTAATAGTTGATTGAAAATGAAGTATTTAAGGTTATTATCTAATCAATTATGTGTTTGCCTCATTTTTATCGTATATATAATGAATTAATACCCATAGACTGAAAATTCACAAAAACGAGGAAAAATGGCAAAATATTGCCTAATTCGATCATATTTTGTTTAAATCAAACAAAGGAAAAGGGGATGATAAACGTCAAAATATTGCTAAATTCGATGATTTCTCGTACGAAACAAAATGCAAGAAAACTTGCTTAAAATGCAATATTGTGCGAAATTCTGAGATTTGAAGGCCAAATCACATATCGTTATACTACATGAAATAGAATCGAAATATTGGTAAAAATGAATGTATTTACGTAGTATCAAACTACATGAAAAACTTGAAAAAAAAGTAACTATTTAACCATATTTGAGGATTTTAACTTCAAATCATAGAACGAGGTTTCGTATTATTTAGATCCAAGAAAAGACATATGAAAATGTTGTTTCCAATACAAATGATAAAAATCAATGTATTTTCAATAGTATTAACACTTTCGCGCTTTATATTAGAGATAACTCGTCACTGGTTTTTCTTACGATTCCGCATAACTGCCTACTTTTCTCGTCAATCGAAAAAATATTTCTATAAATTCCATTTTTAAACTGAAATGGATGGGGGATACTTTTGTTTTGTAGAGAATTTATTTGCGAATTTTTTGGTACCAGAATGAATATTATATCACATAAACTTCTATGAGTAAAAAAAAAAATACACAAAGTATGTTTGGGGGTGTGGCGAGCGTGTGGCAGTGGGTTCCCCTTTAGCCGTTGATATATCCAACACGTGGAAATATTTGTATGTGTTATGTATATGTCTGTGTAGGGAATTTTACTGCTATCACTGTCATACAAATTATAAAATGTTTCAACAAGTATAAACATGACAAACATCAAACGAACAAAAACAATGCGTTCGTTTCTGCCGCGAACGCATACTGAGCGACGTGGTTTCTATATTTGGCGCTTCTCTTACACATGCTTTGTACCAATGTTTACAGTTCATCTTATAGGAAATTTTATTGCGAACACATTGGTATAAAAAAGAAATACGTACATAGAAAAGTAGGGTCAGGAAAACGTATAAACTTTCCAAGCATGATTTCCCCCCGGTGTTTTTCGCCAGTGCGCTCGCGGCTAACTACTCTCCACTTCACACACTGTTGCGGGTGGGCAATTACCTATATTAAACATTCATATGCATATGTCCGTGTAGAGAATTTTATTGCGATTCCAATGATACCAAAATTAGCGATGTAGGACAACTGTAGGCTTCGCAACCATTAAGAAAGTGGAAACATTTTGTTGCTGTTTGGCGCTCTCGGCGAGTGATCTGCATAGTTTTTTATTTGGTGTTGATACTCCTTATGCTTGGGCGGCATTTTATAGGTATGCTCTGATAGACAATTTCATTGCGAACACAGTGATACCAAATTTAAATACGTGCGCCTTCAATTATTGTCAGGACAGTCAAAAGAGTGTACACTTTTTCGGTCTTACCGCGTAGGCGCGCGAAGTGCCGAAAGCATCTGGGGTATTGTTTTTTTTTGAGCGCCGAGAGCGCGAAAGTGTTAACTAAAATGTTCCTGATTTTCCGTTTATATTACCGATGGAAGATGTACATCTTCCATCGGTAATATAAACGGAAAATCAGGAACATTTTAGTTAATTCTAATGAAAACACATTGATTTTTATAATTTGTATTGGAAACAACATTGTCATATGTCTTTTCATGGATCTAAATAGTACGAAACCTCGCTTTATGATTCGAAGTTAAAATCCACAAATTTGGTATAATAGTGACTTTTTTCGTTTTTCATGTAGTTTGATATTACGTAAATATATTCATTTTTCCAATATTTCGATACTATTTCATGTAGTATCACGATATGTGATTTGGCCTTCAAATCTCAGAATTTCGCATAATATTGCATTTTAAGTAAGTTTTCTTGCATTTTGTTTCGTACGAGAAATCATCGAATTTAGCAATATTTTGACGTTTATCATTCCCTTTTCCTTTGTGTGATTTAATCAAAATATCATCAAATTAGGCAATATTTTGCCGTTTTTCCTCGTTTTTGTGAATTTTCAGTTTATTAGTATTAACTCAATAAATATACAATTAAAATGATGCAAACACATAATTGATTAGATTATAACCTTAAATACTTCATTTTCAATCATATATTTGTTTCTCTTTAAAATACTGAGTAAGATATTGAAAAGGGGGAGAAGTTCTGTTTTATTGCATATATCGACGTTTCAGCCGGATTAGAGCGGTTTTACGTGTACATCTTCCATCGGTAATATAAACGGAAAATCAGGAACATTTTAGTTAATTCTAATGAAAACACATTGATTTTTATAATTTGTATTGGAAACAACATTGTCATATGTCTTTTCATGGATCTAAATAGTACGAAACCTCGCTTTATGATTCGAAGTTAAAATCCTCAAATTTGGTAAAATAGTGACTTTTTTTCACGTTTTTCATGTAGTTTGATATTACGTATATATATTCATTTTTACCAATATTTCGATACTAATTCATGTAGTGTCACGATATGTGATTTGGCCTTCAAATCTCAGAATTTCGCATAATATTGCATTTTAAGCAAGTTTTCTTGCATTTTGTTTCGTATGAGAAATCATCGAATTTAGCAATATTTTGACGTTTATCATTACCTTTTCCTTTATGTGATTTAATCAAAATATCATCGAATTAGGCAATATTTTGCCGTTTTTCCACGTTTTTGTGAATTTTCAGTTTATTAGTATTAATTCATTAAATATACAATAAAAATGATGCAAACACATAATTGATTAGATAGTAACCTTAAATACTTCATTTTCAATCATCTATTTGTTTCTCGTTAAAATACTGAGTAAGATATTGAAAAGGGGAGAAGTTCGGTTTTTATTGCATATATCGACGTTTCAGCCGGAATAGAGCGGTTTTACGTGTACATCTTCCATCGGTAATATAAACGGAAAATCAGGAACATTTTAGTTAATTCTAATGAAAACACATTGATTTTTATAATTTGTATTGAAAACAACATTGTCATATGTCTTTTCATGGATCTAAATAGTACGAAACCTCGCTTTATGATTCGAAGTTAAAATCCACAAATTTGGTATAATAGTGACTTTTTTCGTTTTTCATGTAGTTTGATATTACGTAAATATATTCATTTTTCCAATATTTCGATACTATTTCATGTAGTATCACGATATGTGATTTGGCCTTCAAATCTCAGAATTTCGCAATATTATGCGAAATTCTGAGATTTGAAGGCCAAATCACATATCGTGATACTACATGAAATAGTATCGAAATATTGGTAAAAATGAATATATTTACGTAATATCAAACTACATGAAAAACCTGAAAAAAGTCACGATTATACCAAATTTGAGGATTTTAACTTCGAATCATAAAGCGAGGTTTCGTACTATTTAGATCCATGAAAAGACATATGACAATGTTGTTTCCAATACAAATTATAAAAATCAATGTGTTTTCATTAGAATTAACTAAAATGTTCCTGATTTTCCGTTTATATTACCGATGGAAGATGTCCACGTAAAACCGCTCTAATCCGGCTGAAACGTCGATATATGCAATAAAAACAGAACTTCTCCCCTTTTCAATATCTTAATCAGTATTTTAAAGAGAAACAAATAAATGATTGAAAATGAAGTATTTAAGGTTATAATCTAATCAATTATGTGTTTGCATCATTTTTATTGTATATTTATTGAGTTAATACTAATAAACTGAAAATTCACAAAAACGTGGAAAAACGGCAAAATATTGCCTAATTCGATGATATTTTGATTAAATGACATGAAGGAAAAGGGAATGATAAACGTCAAAATATTGCTAAATTCGATGATTTCTCGTACGAAACAAAATGCAAGAAAACTTGCTTAAAATGCAATATTATGCGAAATTCTGAGATTCGAAGGCCAAATCACATATCGTGATACTACATGAAATAGTATCGAAATATAGGTAAAAATGAATATATTTACGTAATATCAAACTACATGAAAAACGTGAAAAAGTCAATATTTAACTATATTTGAGGATTTTAACTTCAAATCATAGAGCGAGGTTTCGTATTATTTAGATCCAAGAAAAGGACATATGAAAATGTTGTTTCCAATACAAATGATAAAAATCAATGTATTTTCATTAGTGTTAACTAAAATGTTCCTGATTTTCCGTTTATATTACCGATGGAAGATGTACACGAAAATCGCTCTATTCCGGCTGGAAACGTCGATATATGCAATAAAAACAGAACTTCTCCCCTTTTCAATATCTTACTCAGTATTTTAACGAGAAACTAATAGTTGATTGAAAATGAAGTATTTAAGGTTATTATCTAATCAATTATGTGTTTGCCTCATTTTTATCGTATATATAATGAATTAATACCCATAGACTGAAAATTCACAAAAACGAGGAAAAATGGCAAAATATTGCCTAATTCGATCATATTTTGTTTAAATCAAACAAAGGAAAAGGGGATGATAAACGTCAAAATATTGCTAAATTCGATGATTTCTCGTACGAAACAAAATGCAAGAAAACTTGCTTAAAATGCAATATTGTTGCGAAATTCTGAGATTTGAAGGCCAAATCACATATCGTTATACTACATGAAATAGAATCGAAATATTGGTAAAAATGAATGTATTTACGTAGTATCAAACTACATGAAAAACTTGAAAAAAAAGTAACTATTTAACCATATTTGAGGATTTTAACTTCAAATCATAGAACGAGGTTTCGTATTATTTAGATCCAAGAAAGACATATGAAAATGTTGTTTCCAATACAAATGATAAAAATCAATGTATTTTCAATAGTATTAACACTTTCGCGCTTTATATTAGAGATAACTCGTCACTGGTTTTTCTTACGATTCCGCATAACTGCCTACTTTTCTCGTCAATCGAAAAAATATTTCTATAAATTCCATTTTTAAACTGAAATGGATGGGGATACTTTTGTTTTGTAGAGAATTTATTTGCGAATTTTTTTGGTACCAGAATGAATATTATATCACATAAACTTCTATGAGTAAAAAAAAAATACACAAAGTATGTTTGGGGGTGTGGCGAGCGTGTGGCAGTGGGTTCCCCTTTAGCCGTTGATATATCCAACACGTGGGAAATATTTGTATGTGTTATGTATATGTCTGTGTAGGGAATTTTACTGCTATCACTGTCATACAAATTATAAAATGTTTCAACAAGTATAAACATGACAAACATCAAACGAACAAAAACAATGCGTTCGTTTCTGCCGCGAACGCATACTGAGCGACGTGGTTCTATATTTGGCGCTTCTCTTACACATGCTTTGTACCAATGTTTACAGTTCATCTTATAGGAAATTTTATTGCGAACACATTGGTATAAAAAAGAAATACGTACATAGAAAAGTAGGGTCAGGAAACGTATAAACTTTCCAAGCATGATTTCCCCCCGGTGTTTTCGCCAGTGCGCTCGCGGCTAACTACTCTCCACTTCACACACTGTTGCGGGTGGGCAATTACCTATATTAAACATTCATATGCATATTTCCGTGTAGAGAATTTTATTGCGATTCCAATGATACCAAAATTAGCGATGTAGGACAACTGTAGGCTTCGCAACCATTAAGAAAGTGGAAACATTTTGTTGCTGTTTGGCGCTCTCGGCGAGTGATCTGCATAGTTTTTTATTTGGTGTTGATACTCCTTATGCTTGGGCGGCATTTTATAGGTATGCTCTGATAGACAATTTCATTGCGAAACACAGTGATACCAAATTTAAATACGTGCGCCTTCAATTATTGTCAGGACAGTCAAAAGAGTGTACACTTTTTCGGTCTTACCGCGTAGGCGCGCGAAGTGCCGAAAGCATCTGGGGTATTGTTTTTTTTTGAGCGCCTGAGAGCGCGAAAGTGTTAACTAAAATGTTCCTGATTTTCCGTTTATATTACCGATGGAAGATGTACATCTTCCATCGGTAATATAAACGGAAAATCAGGAACATTTTAGTTAATTCTAATGAAAACACATTGATTTTTATAATTTGTATTGGAAACAACATTGTCATATGTCTTTTCATGGATCTAAATAGTACGAAACCTCGCTTTATGATTCGAAGTTAAAATCCACAAATTTGGTATAATAGTGACTTTTTTCGTTTTTCATGTAGTTTGATATTACGTAAATATATTCATTTTTCCAATATTTCGATACTATTTCATGTAGTATCACGATATGTGATTTGGCCTTCAAATCTCAGAATTTCGCATAATATTGCATTTTAAGTAAGTTTTCTTGCATTTTGTTTCGTACGAGAAATCATCGAATTTAGCAATATTTTGACGTTTATCATTCCCTTTCCTTTGTGTGATTTAATCAAAATATCATCAAATTAGGCAATATTTTGCCGTTTTTCCTCGTTTTTGTGAATTTTCAGTTTATTAGTATTAAACTCAATAAATATACAATTAAAATGATGCAAACACATAATTGATTAGATTATAACCTTAAATACTTCATTTTCAATCATATATTTGTTTCTCTTTAAAATACTGAGTAAGATATTGAAAAGGGGAGAAGTTCTGTTTTATTGCATATATCGACGTTTCAGCCGGATTAGAGCGGTTTTACGTGTACATCTTCCATCGGTAATATAAACGGAAAATCAGGAACATTTTAGTTAATTCTAATGAAAACACATTGATTTTTATAATTTTGTATTGGAAACAACATTGTCATATTGTCTTTTCATGGATCTAAATAGTACGAAACCTCGCTTTATGATTCGAAGTTAAAATCCTCAAATTTGGTAAAATAGTGACTTTTTTTCACGTTTTTCATGTAGTTTGATATTACGTATATATATTCATTTTTACCAATATTTCGATACTAATTCATGTAGTGTCACGATATGTGATTTGGCCTTCAAATCTCAGAATTTCGCATAATATTGCATTTTAAGCAAGTTTTCTTGCATTTTGTTTCGTATGAGAAATCATCGAATTTAGCAATATTTTGACGTTTATCATTACCTTTTCCTTTATGTGATTTAATCAAAATATCATCGAATTAGGCAATATTTTGCCGTTTTTTCCACGTTTTGTGAATTTTCAGTTTATTAGTATTAATTCATTAAATATACAATAAAAATGATGCAAACACATAATTGATTAGATAGTAACCTTAAATACTTCATTTTCAATCATCTATTTGTTTCTCGTTAAAATACTGAGTAAGATATTGAAAAGGGGAGAAGTTCGGTTTTTATTGCATATATCGACGTTTCAGCCGGAATAGAGCGGTTTTACGTGTACATCTTCCATCGGTAATATAAACGGAAAATCAGGAACATTTTAGTTAATTCTAATGAAAACACATTGATTTTTATAATTTGTATTGGAAACAACATTGTCATATGTCTTTTCATGGATCTAAATAGTACGAAACCTCGCTTTATGATTCGAAGTTAAAATCCACAAATTTGGTATAATAGTGACTTTTTTCGTTTTTCATGTAGTTTGATATTACGTAAATATATTCATTTTTCCAATATTTCGATACTATTTCATGTAGTATCACGATATGTGATTTGGCCTTCAAATCTCAGAATTTCGCAATATTATGCGAAATTCTGAGATTTGAAGGCCAAATCACATATCGTGATACTACATGAAATAGTATCGAAATATTGGTAAAAATGAATATATTTACGTAATATCAAACTACATGAAAAACCTGAAAAAAGTCACGATTATACCAAATTTGAGGATTTTAACTTCGAATCATAAAGCGAGGTTTCGTACTATTTAGATCCATGAAAAGACATATGACAATGTTGTTTCCAATACAAATTATAAAAATCAATGTGTTTTCATTAGAATTAACTAAAATGTTCCTGATTTTCCGTTTATATTACCGATGGAAGATGTCCACGTAAAACCGCTCTAATCCGGCTGAAACGTCGATATATGCAATAAAAACAGAACTTCTCCCCTTTTCAATATCTTAATCAGTATTTTAAAGAGAAACAAATAAATGATTGAAAATGAAGTATTTAAGGTTATAATCTAATCAATTATGTGTTTGCATCATTTTTATTGTATATTTATTGAGTTAATACTAATAAACTGAAAATTCACAAAAACGTGGAAAAACGGCAAAATATTGCCTAATTCGATGATATTTTGATTAAATGACATGAAGGAAAAGGGAATGATAAACGTCAAAATATTGCTAAATTCGATGATTTCTCGTACGAAACAAAATGCAAGAAAACTTGCTTAAAATGCAATATTATGCGAAATTCTGAGATTCGAAGGCCAAATCACATATCGTGATACTACATGAAATAGTATCGAAATATAGGTAAAAATGAATATATTTACGTAATATCAAACTACATGAAAAACGTGAAAAAGTCAATATTTAACTATATTTGAGGATTTTAACTTCAAATCATAGAGCGAGGTTTCGTATTATTTAGATCCAAGAAAAGACATATGAAAATGTTGTTTCCAATACAAATGATAAAAATCAATGTATTTTCATTAGTGTTAACTAAAATGTTCCTGATTTTCCGTTTATATTACCGATGGAAGATGTACACGAAAATCGCTCTATTCCGGCTGAAACGTCGATATATGCAATAAAAACAGAACTTCTCCCCTTTTCAATATCTTACTCAGTATTTTAACGAGAAACTAATAGTTGATTGAAAGTGAAGTATTTAAGGTTATTATCTAATCAATTATGTGTTTGCCTCATTTTTATCGTATATATAATGAATTAATACCCATAGACTGAAAATTCACAAAAACGAGGAAAAATGGCAAAATATTGCCTAATTCGATCATATTTTGTTTAAATCAAACAAAGGAAAAGGGGATGATAAACGTCAAAATATTGCTAAATTCGATGATTTCTCGTACGATACAAAATGCAAGAAAACTTGCTTAAAATGCAATATTGTGCGAAATTCTGAGATTTGAAGGCCAAATCACATATCGTTATACTACATGAAATAGAATCGAAATATTGGTAAAAATGAATGTATTTACGTAGTATCAAACTACATGAAAAACTTGAAAAAAAAGTAACTATTTAACCATATTTGAGGATTTTAACTTCAAATCATAGAGCGAGGTTTCGTATTATTTAGATCCAAGAAAAGACATATGAAAATGTTGTTTCCAATACAAATGATAAAAATCAATGTATTTTCAATAGTATTAACACTTTCGCGCTTTATATTAGAGATAACTCGTCACTGGTTTTTCTTACGATTCCGCATAACTGCCTACTTTTCTCGTCAATCGAAAAATATTTCTATAAATTCCATTTTTAAACTGAAATGGATGGGGATACTTTTGTTTTGTAGAGAATTTATTTGCGAATTTTTTTTGGTACCAGAATGAATATTATATCACATAAACTTCTATGAGTAAAAAAAAAAATACACAAAGTATGTTTGGGGGTGTGGCGAGCGTGTGGCAGTGGGTTCCCCTTTAGCCGTTGATATATCCAACACGTGGGAAATATTTGTATGTGTTATGTATATGTCTGTGTAGGGAATTTTACTGCGATCACTGTCATACAAATTATAAAATGTTTCAACAAGTATAAACATGACAAACATCAAACGAACAAAAACAATGCGTTCGTTTCTGCCGCGAACGCATACTGAGCGACGTGGTTCTATATTTGGCGCTTCTCTTACACATGCTTTGTACCAATGTTTACAGTTCATCTTATAGGAAATTTTATTGCGAACACATTGGTATAAAAAAGAAATACGTACATAGAAAAGTAGGGTCAGGAAACGTATAAACTTTTCCAAGCATGATTTCCCCCCGGTGTTTTCGCCAGTGCGCTCGCGGCTAACTACTCTCCACTTCACACACTGTTGCGGGTGGGCAATTACCTATATTAAACATTCATATGCATATGTCCGTGTAGAGAATTTTATTGCGATTCCAATGATACCAAAATTAGCGATGTAGGACAACTGTAGGCTTCGCAACCATTAAGAAAGTGGAAACATTTTGTTGCAGTTTGGCGCTCTCGGCGAGTGATCTGCATAGTTTTTTATTTGGTGTTGATACTCCTTATGCTTGGGCGGCATTTTATAGGTATGCTCTGATAGACAATTTCATTGCGAACACAGTGATACCAAATTTAAATACGTGCGCCTTCAATTATTGTCAGGACAGTCAAAAGAGTGTACACTTTTTCGGTCTTACCGCGTAGGCGCGCGAAGTGCCGAAAGCATCTGGGGTATTGTTTTTTTTGAGCGCCGAGAGCGCGAAAGTGTTAACTAAAATGTTCCTGATTTTCCGTTTATATTACCGATGGAAGATGTACATCTTCCATCGGTAATATAAACGGAAAATCAGGAACATTTTAGTTAATTCTAATGAAAACACATTGATTTTTATAATTTGTATTGGAAACAACATTGTCATATGTCTTTTCATGGATCTAAATAGTACGAAACCTCGCTTTATGATTCGAAGTTAAAATCCACAAATTTGGTATAATAGTGACTTTTTTCGTTTTTCATGTAGTTTGATATTACGTAAATATATTCATTTTTTCCAATATTTCGATACTATTCATGTAGTATCACGATATGTGATTTGGCCTTCAAATCTCAGAATTTCGCATAATATTGCATTTTAAGTAAGTTTTCTTGCATTTTGTTTCGTACGAGAAATCATCGAATTTAGCAATATTTTGACGTTTATCATTCCCTTTTCCTTTGTGTGATTTAATCAAAATATCATCAAATTAGGCAATATTTTGCCGTTTTTCCTCGTTTTTGTGAATTTTCAGTTTATTAGTATTAACTCAATAAATATACAATTAAAATGATGCAAACACATAATTGATTAGATTATAACCTTAAATACTTCATTTTCAATCATATATTTGTTTCTCTTTAAAATACTGAGTAAGATATTGAAAAGGGGGAGAAGTTCTGTTTTATTGCATATATCGACGTTTCAGCCGGATTAGAGCGGTTTTACGTGTACATCTTCCATCGGTAATATAAACGGAAAATCAGGAACATTTTAGTTAATTCTAATGAAAACACATTGATTTTTATAATTTGTATTGGAAACAACATTGTCATATGTCTTTTCATGGATCTAAATAGTACGAAACCTCGCTTTATGATTCGAAGTTAAAATCCTCAAATTTGGTAAAATAGTGACTTTTTTTCACGTTTTTCATGTAGTTTGATATTACGTATATATATTCATTTTTACCAATATTTCGATACTAATTCATGTAGTGTCACGATATGTGATTTGGCCTTCAAATCTCAGAATTTCGCATAATATTGCATTTTAAGCAAGTTTTCTTGCATTTTGTTTCGTATGAGAAATCATCGAATTTAGCAATATTTTGACGTTTATCATTACCTTTTCCTTTATGTGATTTAATCAAAATATCATCGAATTAGGCAATATTTTGCCGTTTTTCCACGTTTTTGTGAATTTTCAGTTTATTAGTATTAATTCATTAAATATACAATAAAAATGATGCAAACACATAATTGATTAGATAGTAACCTTAAATACTTCATTTTCAATCATCTATTTGTTTCTCGTTAAAATACTGAGTAAGATATTGAAAAGGGGAGAAGTTCGGTTTTTATTGCATATATCGACGTTTCAGCCGGAATAGAGCGGTTTTACGTGTACATCTTCCATCGGTAATATAAACGGAAAATCAGGAACATTTTAGTTAATTCTAATGAAAACACATTGATTTTTATAATTTGTATTGGAAACAACATTGTCATATGTCTTTTCATGGATCTAAATAGTACGAAACCTCGCTTTATGATTCGAAGTTAAAATCCACAAATTTGGTATAATAGTGACTTTTTTCGTTTTTCATGTAGTTTGATATTACGTAAATATATTCATTTTTCCAATATTTCGATACTATTTCATGTAGTATCACGATATGTGATTTGGCCTTCAAATCTCAGAATTTCGCAATATTATGCGAAATTCTGAGATTTGAAGGCCAAATCACATATCGTGATACTACATGAAATAGTATCGAAATATTGGTAAAAATGAATATATTTACGTAATATCAAACTACATGAAAAACCTGAAAAAAGTCACGATTATACCAAATTTGAGGATTTTAACTTCGAATCATAAAGCGAGGTTTCGTACTATTTAGATCCATGAAAAGACATATGACAATGTTGTTTCCAATACAAATTATAAAAATCAATGTGTTTTCATTAGAATTAACTAAAATGTTCCTGATTTTCCGTTTATATTACCGATGGAAGATGTCCACGTAAAACCGCTCTAATCCGGCTGAAACGTCGATATATGCAATAAAAACAGAACTTCTCCCCTTTTCAATATCTTAATCAGTATTTTAAAGAGAAACAAATAAATGATTGAAAATGAAGTATTTAAGGTTATAATCTAATCAATTATGTGTTTGCATCATTTTTATTGTATATTTATTGAGTTAATACTAATAAACTGAAAATTCACAAAAACGTGGAAAAACGGCAAAATATTGCCTAATTCGATGATATTTTGATTAAATGACATGAAGGAAAAGGGAATGATAAACGTCAAAATATTGCTAAATTCGATGATTTCTCGTACGAAACAAAATGCAAGAAAACTTGCTTAAAATGCAATATTATGCGAAATTCTGAGATTCGAAGGCCAAATCACATATCGTGATACTACATGAAATAGTATCGAAATATAGGTAAAAATGAATATATTTACGTAATATCAAACTACATGAAAAACGTGAAAAAGTCAATATTTAACTATATTTGAGGATTTTAACTTCAAATCATAGAGCGAGGTTTCGTATTATTTAGATCCAAGAAAAGACATATGAAAATGTTGTTTCCAATACAAATGATAAAAATCAATGTATTTTCATTAGTGTTAACTAAAATGTTCCTGATTTTCCGTTTATATTACCGATGGAAGATGTACACGAAAATCGCTCTATTCCGGCTGAAACGTCGATATATGCAATAAAAACAGAACTTCTCCCCTTTTCAATATCTTACTCAGTATTTTAACGAGAAACTAATAGTTGATTGAAAATGAAGTATTTAAGGTTATTATCTAATCAATTATGTGTTTGCCTCATTTTTATCGTATATATAATGAATTAATACCCATAGACTGAAAATTCACAAAAACGAGGAAAAATGGCAAAATATTGCCTAATTCGATCATATTTTGTTTAAATCAAACAAAGGAAAAGGGGATGATAAACGTCAAAATATTGCTAAATTCGATGATTTCTCGTACGAAACAAAATGCAAGAAAACTTGCTTAAAATGCAATATTGTGCGAAATTCTGAGATTTGAAGGCCAAATCACATATCGTTATACTACATGAAATAGAATCGAAATATTGGTAAAAATGAATGTATTTACGTAGTATCAAACTACATGAAAAACTTGAAAAAAAAGTAACTATTTAACCATATTTGAGGATTTTAACTTCAAATCATAGAGCGAGGTTTCGTATTATTTAGATCCAAGAAAAGACATATGAAAATGTTGTTTCCAATACAAATGATAAAAATCAATGTATTTTCAATAGTATTAACACTTTCGCGCTTTATATTAGAGATAACTCGTCACTGGTTTTTCTTACGATTCCGCATAACTGCCTACTTTTCTCGTCAATCGAAAAAATATTTCTATAAATTCCATTTTTAAACTGAAATGGATGGGGATACTTTTGTTTTGTAGAGAATTTATTTGCGAATTTTTTTGGTACCAGAATGAATATTATATCACATAAACTTCTATGAGTAAAAAAAAAAATACACAAAGTATGTTTGGGGGTGTGGCGAGCGTGTGGCAGTGGGTTCCCCTTTAGCCGTTGATATATCCAACACGTGGGAAATATTTGTATGTGTTATGTATATGTCTGTGTAGGGAATTTTACTGCGATCACTGTCATACAAATTATAAAATGTTTCAACAAGTATAAACATGACAAACATCAAACGAACAAAAACAATGCGTTCGTTTCTGCCGCGAACGCATACTGAGCGACGTGGTTCTATATTTGGCGCTTCTCTTACACATGCTTTGTACCAATGTTTACAGTTCATCTTATAGGAAATTTTATTGCGAACACATTGGTATAAAAAAGAAATACGTACATAGAAAAGTAGGGTCAGGAAACGTATAAACTTTCCAAGCATGATTTCCCCCCGGTGTTTTCGCCAGTGCGCTCGCGGCTAACTACTCTCCACTTCACACACTGTTGCGGGTGGGCAATTACCTATATTAAACATTCATATGCATATGTCCGTGTAGAGAATTTTATTGCGATTCCAATGATACCAAAATTAGCGATGTAGGACAACTGTAGGCTTCGCAACCATTAAGAAAGTGGAAACATTTTGTTGCTGTTTGGCGCTCTCGGCGAGTGATCTGCATAGTTTTTTATTTGGTGTTGATACTCCTTATGCTTGGGCGGCATTTTATAGGTATGCTCTGATAGACAATTTCATTGCGAACACAGTGATACCAAATTTAAATACGTGCGCCTTCAATTATTGTCAGGACAGTCAAAAGAGTGTACACTTTTTCGGTCTTACCGCGTAGGCGCGCGAAGTGCCGAAAGCATCTGGGGTATTGTTTTTTTTTGAGCGCCGAGAGCGCGAAAGTGTTAACTAAAATGTTCCTGATTTTCCGTTTATATTACCGATGGAAGATGTACATCTTCCATCGGTAATATAAACGGAAAATCAGGAACATTTTAGTTAATTCTAATGAAAACACATTGATTTTTATAATTTGTATTGGAAACAACATTGTCATATGTCTTTTCATGGATCTAAATAGTACGAAACCTCGCTTTATGATTCGAAGTTAAAATCCACAAATTTGGTATAATAGTGACTTTTTTCGTTTTTCATGTAGTTTGATATTACGTAAATATATTCATTTTTCCAATATTTCGATACTATTTCATGTAGTATCACGATATGTGATTTGGCCTTCAAATCTCAGAATTTCGCATAATATTGCATTTTAAGTAAGTTTTCTTGCATTTTGTTTCGTACGAGAAATCATCGAATTTAGCAATATTTTGACGTTTATCATTCCCTTTTCCTTTGTGTGATTTAATCAAAATATCATCAAATTAGGCAATATTTTGCCGTTTTTCCTCGTTTTTGTGAATTTTCAGTTTATTAGTATTAACTCAATAAATATACAATTAAAATGATGCAAACACATAATTGATTAGATTATAACCTTAAATACTTCATTTTCAATCATATATTTGTTTCTCTTTAAAATACTGAGTAAGATATTGAAAAGGGGGAGAAGTTCTGTTTTATTGCATATATCGACGTTTCAGCCGGATTAGAGCGGTTTTACGTGTACATCTTCCATCGGTAATATAAACGGAAAATCAGGAACATTTTAGTTAATTCTAATGAAAACACATTGATTTTTATAATTTGTATTGGAAACAACATTGTCATATGTCTTTTCATGGATCTAAATAGTACGAAACCTCGCTTTATGATTCGAAGTTAAAATCCTCAAATTTGGTAAAATAGTGACTTTTTTTCACGTTTTTCATGTAGTTTGATATTACGTATATATATTCATTTTTACCAATATTTCGATACTAATTCATGTAGTGTCACGATATGTGATTTGGCCTTCAAATCTCAGAATTTCGCATAATATTGCATTTTAAGCAAGTTTTCTTGCATTTTGTTTCGTATGAGAAATCATCGAATTTAGCAATATTTTGACGTTTATCATTACCTTTTCCTTTATGTGATTTAATCAAAATATCATCGAATTAGGCAATATTTTGCCGTTTTTCCACGTTTTTGTGAATTTTCAGTTTATTAGTATTAATTCATTAAATATACAATAAAAATGATGCAAACACATAATTGATTAGATAGTAACCTTAAATACTTCATTTTCAATCATCTATTTGTTTCTCGTTAAAATACTGAGTAAGATATTGAAAAGGGGAGAAGTTCGGTTTTTATTGCATATATCGACGTTTCAGCCGGAATAGAGCGGTTTTACGTGTACATCTTCCATCGGTAATATAAACGGAAAATCAGGAACATTTTAGTTAATTCTAATGAAAACACATTGATTTTTATAATTTGTATTGGAAACAACATTGTCATATGTCTTTTCATGGATCTAAATAGTACGAAACCTCGCTTTATGATTCGAAGTTAAAATCCACAAATTTGGTATAATAGTGACTTTTTTCGTTTTTCATGTAGTTTGATATTACGTAAATATATTCATTTTTCCAATATTTCGATACTATTTCATGTAGTATCACGATATGTGATTTGGCCTTCAAATCTCAGAATTTCGCAATATTATGCGAAATTCTGAGATTTGAAGGCCAAATCACATATCGTGATACTACATGAAATAGTATCGAAATATTGGTAAAAATGAATATATTTACGTAATATCAAACTACATGAAAAACCTGAAAAAAGTCACGATTATACCAAATTTGAGGATTTTAACTTCGAATCATAAAGCGAGGTTTCGTACTATTTAGATCCATGAAAAGACATATGACAATGTTGTTTCCAATACAAATTATAAAAATCAATGTGTTTTCATTAGAATTAACTAAAATGTTCCTGATTTTCCGTTTATATTACCGATGGAAGATGTCCACGTAAAACCGCTCTAATCCGGCTGAAACGTCGATATATGCAATAAAAACAGAACTTCTCCCCTTTTCAATATCTTAATCAGTATTTTAAAGAGAAACAAATAAATGATTGAAAATGAAGTATTTAAGGTTATAATCTAATCAATTATGTGTTTGCATCATTTTTATTGTATATTTATTGAGTTAATACTAATAAACTGAAAATTCACAAAAACGTGGAAAAACGGCAAAATATTGCCTAATTCGATGATATTTTGATTAAATGACATGAAGGAAAAGGGAATGATAAACGTCAAAATATTGCTAAATTCGATGATTTCTCGTACGAAACAAAATGCAAGAAAACTTGCTTAAAATGCAATATTATGCGAAATTCTGAGATTCGAAGGCCAAATCACATATCGTGATACTACATGAAATAGTATCGAAATATAGGTAAAAATGAATATATTTACGTAATATCAAACTACATGAAAAACGTGAAAAAGTCAATATTTAACTATATTTGAGGATTTTAACTTCAAATCATAGAGCGAGGTTTCGTATTATTTAGATCCAAGAAAAGACATATGAAAATGTTGTTTCCAATACAAATGATAAAAATCAATGTATTTTCATTAGTGTTAACTAAAATGTTCCTGATTTTCCGTTTATATTACCGATGGAAGATGTACACGAAAATCGCTCTATTCCGGCTGAAACGTCGATATATGCAATAAAAACAGAACTTCTCCCCTTTTCAATATCTTACTCAGTATTTTAACGAGAAACTAATAGTTGATTGAAAATGAAGTATTTAAGGTTATTATCTAAT
>NW_027190832.1:0-25187 GCF_040958095.1 Procambarus clarkii
ATGGTTACCGTACCTTAAACAAACACTCGTGAGCACAATTAGTCCACGGAATTCAGAGAGAGTGAGAATGAACAGCGAAATAGTAACAAAAAATGTGACAATGAGGGGAAACTATGTCATTCAAACGTTAACCATATAAATTACAGTAACACTAACTGAGCGTCCACATACATATTCCAATCAATTTATCTTAACCATTTTAGGGTTGGTTAGGTTCGGTTATATATCTACATTAGTTTTAACTCAAATGAAAAGAACTTAACTCATACATAATGAAATGAACAGTTTTATCATTTCATAAGAAAAAAATTAGAGAAAATATATTAATTCAGGAAAACTTGGCTTATTAGGCAAATCGGGCCTTGCATAGTAGGCTGAGAAGTGCGTTCTAGCTACTAGGTACGACATATATATATATATATATATATATATATATATATATATATATATATATATATATATATATATATATATATATATATATATATATATATATATATATATATATTTATTTTTATTTTATTTATTTATTTTTTAAAAATGTTATATTTATAAATATGTATGTATATTTAAATATTGATATATACCTGTGGGTCCAGGAGGCCATCTGTGTCCCCTCAGATGGTCTCCCTTATCACAGTTTGTGTCTATGGATGTGTGTATGTGTGTGTGTTTATCCCTGTGAGTGTCCGTGTGAGTGTGTGAGTGTGTCCGGTTGCGTGTGTGTCCGGTTATGCCTGTGGGTCCACGAGGCCATCTGTGTCCCCTCAGATGGTCTCACTTATCACAGTCTATGGGTGTGTGTGAGTGTGAGTGCCCCTGTGAGTGTTCGGGTGAGGGTGTGTGTGTGAGTGTCCGGGTTTATGTGAGGTTTGGTTCCAGGAAACATCCTTCCCCTTCCCCTCCCCATATCTCCTCCCTTATTCCCACCGTGGGTTCGAATCCCAGGTGATTAGACCTGCCCTAAGTCCATGGATCCAAGGTATCCATCCGTGGGCCCAACGGATTTCACCCCTTCCCCACTTTCCAAGGGCCAGGTCAATTCTAGCTATCCAGGAAGCCTGTCGAAACAGAGGCAGCTACAGGAGGGGACACACAAATATTTGTGCCCTGCAGTTACACACCCGTTCCGACAGGCTCGATCGCAATCTATCCAGATGAGAACACGTTCTCTTCCGACTAGACCACGCTGGAGTCGTTGTATGTCTCAAATTTGGTTCCTTTATTTATAGTTAGTATTTTTGGTGTATTAATTGATTTGTTTTAATTTTTTAATGACTTAGGTAGAGTGATTAAGGGAGTTGGGGGGGAGGTCGGGTTGTGTGTGTAGTGGATTATACGAGATCGTGGTTTGTTAGTATTTATCTAGTTGTGTTCACCTAGTTGTGCTTGCGAGTGTTGAGCTCTGCTCTTTCGGCCCGCCTCTCAACTGCCAATCAATCAATTATTAATAACTAATAAAAAAAAATTCCACACACACACAGACACACACACACACCCAGGAAGCAGCCCGCAACAGCTGTCTAACGCTCATTTACATATTTACTGCTAAGTAACAGAGGGCATCAGAATGATAGAAACTCTGCTGATTTCCGTTTGTGCCATCACCGGGGGATCGAATGAGCTAGGATTACGAGTCGGGAGCGACGTCCACTCAGCAATAAAGCCCCCTAGTTTGTGTATTGGTGCAAAAGATAATTTGGGAGAGGTTAAGGGAAAGGAATGACGTTTGGTGGCCTTGAAAGCTCTGGAGGGGAGGGGGGTTGCCAGTTATGAATTAAAATTGTTATTTTTTAAGATAGGATATATATGCAAACGACGTTGCGAGATATAGTAGGAAAAGTGTTTCTGACTGAAGTTAGGTACTGTGTGATTGACTTGTATGTTAGGAAAAAGAATATTTATTAGAAACTTAGATAATCTTTAGAAATGTTTCTTCTTAAATAGTTGCAAATTATTGTGTGAAAAGCCTATGGTTACCGTACCTTAAACAAACACTCGTGAGCACAATTAGTCCACGGAATTCAGAGAGAGTGAGAATGAACAGCGAAATAGTAACAAAAAATGTGACAATGAGGGGAAACTATGTCATTCAAACGTTAACCATATAAATTACAGTAACACTAACTGAGCGTCCACATACATATTCCAATCAATTTATCTTAACCATTTTAGGGTTGGTTAGGTTCGGTTATATATCTACATTAGTTTTAACTCAAATGAAAAGAACTTAACTCATACATAATGAAATGAACAGTTTTATCATTTCATAAAAAAAAATTAGAGAAAATATATTAATTCAGGAAAACTTGGCTTATTAGGCAAATCGGGCCTTGCATAGTAGGCTGAGAAGTGCGTTCTAGCTACTAGGTACGACATATATATATATACATATATATATATAATATATATATATATATATATATATATATATATATATTTATTTTTTATTTTATTTATTTATTTTTTAAAAATGTTATATTTATAAATATGTATGTATATTTAAATATTGATATATACCTGTGGGTCCAGGAGGCCATCTGTGTCCCCTCAGATGGTCTCCCTTATCACAGTTTGTGTCTATGGATGTGTGTATGTGTGTGTGTTTATCCCTGTGAGTGTCCGTGTGAGTGTGTGAGTGTGTCCGGTTGCGTGTGTGTCCGGTTATGCCTGTGGGTCCACGAGGCCATCTGTGTCCCCTCAGATGGTCTCACTTATCACAGTCTATGGGTGTGTGTGAGTGTGAGTGCCCCTGTGAGTGTTCGGGTGAGGGTGTGTGTGTGAGTGTCCGGGTTTATGTGAGGTTTGGTTCCAGGAAACATCCTTCCCCTTCCCCTCCCCATATCTCCTCCCTTATTCCCACCGTGGGTTCGAATCCCAGGTGATTAGACCTGCCCTAAGTCCATGGATCCAAGGTATCCATCCGTGGGCCCAACGGATTTCACCCCTTCCCCACTTTCCAAGGGCCAGGTCAATTCTAGCTATCCAGGAAGCCTGTCGAAACAGAGGCAGCTACAGGAGGGGACACACAAATATTTGTGCCCTGCAGTTACACACCCGTTCCGACAGGCTCGATCGCAATCTATCCAGATGAGAACACGTTCTCTTCCGACTAGACCACGCTGGAGTCGTTGTATGTCTCAAATTTGGTTCCTTTATTTATAGTTAGTATTTTTGGTGTATTAATTGATTTGTTTTAATTTTTTAATGACTTAGGTAGAGTGATTAAGGGAGTTGGGGGGGAGGTCGGGTTGTGTGTGTAGTGGATTATACGAGATCGTGGTTTGTTAGTATTTATCTAGTTGTGTTCACCTAGTTGTGCTTGCGAGTGTTGAGCTCTGCTCTTTCGGCCCGCCTCTCAACTGCCAATCAATCAATTATTAATCTAATAAAAAAAAATTCCACACACACACAGACACACACACACACCCAGGAAGCAGCCCGCAACAGCTGTCTAACGCTCATTTACATATTTACTGCTAAGTAACAGAGGGCATCAGAATGATAGAAACTCTGCTGATTTCCGTTTGTGCCATCACCGGGGGATCGAATGAGCTAGGATTACGAGTCGGGAGCGACGTCCACTCAGCAATAAAGCCCCCTAGTTTGTGTATTGGTGCAAAAGATAATTTGGGAGAGGTTAAGGGAAAGGAATGACGTTTGGTGGCCTTGAAAGCTCTGGAGGGGAGGGGGGTTGCCAGTTATGAATTAAAATTGTTATTTTTTAAGATAGGATATATATGCAAACGACGTTGCGAGATATAGTAGGAAAAGTGTTTCTGACTGAAGTTAGGTACTGTGTGATTGACTTGTATGTTAGGAAAAAGAATATTTATTAGAAACTTAGATAATCTTTAGAAATGTTTCTTCTTAAATAGTTGCAAATTATTGTGTGAAAAGCCTATGGTTACCGTACCTTAAACAAACACTCGTGAGCACAATTAGTCCACGGAATTCAGAGAGAGTGAGAATGAACAGCGAAATAGTAACAAAAAATGTGACAATGAGGGGAAACTATGTCATTCAAACGTTAACCATATAAATTACAGTAACACTAACTGAGCGTCCACATACATATTCCAATCAATTTATCTTAACCATTTTAGGGTTGGTTAGGTTCGGTTATATATCTACATTAGTTTTAACTCAAATGAAAAGAACTTAACTCATACATAATGAAATACAGTTTTATCATTTCATAAGAAAAAAATTAGAGAAAATATATTAATTCAGGAAAACTTGGCTTATTAGGCAAATCGGGCCTTGCATAGTAGGCTGAGAAGTGCGTTCTAGCTACTAGGTACGACATATATATATATACATATATATATATATATATATATATATATATATATATATATATATATATATATATTTATTTTTATTTTATTTATTTATTTTTTAAAAATGTTATATTTATAAATATGTATGTATATTTAAATATTGATATATACCTGTGGGTCCAGGAGGCCATCTGTGTCCCCTCAGATGGTCTCCCTTATCACAGTTTGTGTCTATGGATGTGTGTATGTGTGTGTGTTTATCCCTGTGAGTGTCCGTGTGAGTGTGTGAGTGTGTCCGGTTGCGTGTGTGTCCGGTTATGCCTGTGGGTCCACGAGGCCATCTGTGTCCCCTCAGATGGTCTCACTTATCACAGTCTATGGGTGTGTGTGAGTGTGAGTGCCCCTGTGAGTGTTCGGGTGAGGGTGTGTGTGTGAGTGTCCGGGTTTATGTGAGGTTTGGTTCCAGGAAACATCCTTCCCCTTCCCCTCCCCATATCTCCTCCCTTATTCCCACCGTGGGTTCGAATCCCAGGTGATTAGACCTGCCCTAAGTCCATGGATCCAAGGTATCCATCCGTGGGCCCAACGGATTTCACCCCTTCCCCACTTTCCAAGGGCCAGGTCAATTCTAGCTATCCAGGAAGCCTGTCGAAACAGAGGCAGCTACAGGAGGGGACACACAAATATTTGTGCCCTGCAGTTACACACCCGTTCCGACAGGCTCGATCGCAATCTATCCAGATGAGAACACGTTCTCTTCCGACTAGACCACGCTGGAGTCGTTGTATGTCTCAAATTTGGTTCCTTTATTTATAGTTAGTATTTTTGGTGTATTAATTGATTTGTTTTAATTTTTTAATGACTTAGGTAGAGTGATTAAGGGAGTTGGGGGGGAGGTCGGGTTGTGTGTGTAGTGGATTATACGAGATCGTGGTTTGTTAGTATTTATCTAGTTGTGTTCACCTAGTTGTGCTTGCGAGTGTTGAGCTCTGCTCTTTCGGCCCGCCTCTCAACTGCCAATCAATCAATTATTAATAACTAATAAAAAAAAATTCCACACACACACAGACACACACACACACCCAGGAAGCAGCCCGCAACAGCTGTCTAACGCTCATTTACATATTTACTGCTAAGTAACAGAGGGCATCAGAATGATAGAAACTCTGCTGATTTCCGTTTGTGCCATCACCGGGGGATCGAATGAGCTAGGATTACGAGTCGGGAGCGACGTCCACTCAGCAATAAAGCCCCCTAGTTTGTGTATTGGTGCAAAAGATAATTTGGGAGAGGTTAAGGGAAAGGAATGACGTTTGGTGGCCTTGAAAGCTCTGGAGGGGAGGGGGGTTGCCAGTTATGAATTAAAATTGTTATTTTTTAAATAGGATATATATGCAAACGACGTTGCGAGATATAGTAGGAAAAGTGTTTCTGACTGAAGTTAGGTACTGTGTGATTGACTTGTATGTTAGGAAAAAGAATATTTATTAGAAACTTAGATAATCTTTAGAAATGTTTCTTCTTAAATAGTTGCAAATTATTGTGTGAAAAGCCTATGGTTACCGTACCTTAAACAAACACTCGTGAGCACAATTAGTCCACGGAATTCAGAGAGAGTGAGAATGAACAGCGAAATAGTAACAAAAAATGTGACAATGAGGGGAAACTATGTCATTCAAACGTTAACCATATAAATTACAGTAACACTAACTGAGCGTCCACATACATATTCCAATCAATTTATCTTAACCATTTTAGGGTTGGTTAGGTTCGGTTATATATCTACATTAGTTTTAACTCAAATGAAAAGAACTTAACTCATACATAATGAAATGTACAGTTTTATCATTTCATAAGAAAAAAATTAGAGAAAATATATTAATTCAGGAAAACTTGGCTTATTAGGCAAATCGGGCCTTGCATAGTAGGCTGAGAAGTGCGTTCTAGCTATATATACGACATATATATATATATACATATATATATATATGCGAACAAGCCTGAATGGTCCCCAGGACATATGCAACTGAAAACTCACACCCCAGAAGTGACTCGAACCCATACTCCCAGAAGCAACGCATCTGGTATGTACAAGACGCCTTAATCCACTTGACCATCACGACCGGACATAATGAGGTGATAGCCGAGGCTATTTGAACACCCCACCGCCGGCACTCGGATAGTTATCTTGGGCATAGCATTTTACCAAATCACCTCATTCTTTGGGGCAACACGTGAGGAACACAAATGCGAACAAGCCTGAATGGTCCCCAGGACATATGCAACTGAAAACTCACACCCCAGAAGTGACTCGAACCCATACTCCCAGAAGCAACGCATCTGGTATGTACAAGACGCCTTAATCCACTTGACCATCACGACCGGACATAATGAGGTGATAGCCGAGGCTATTTGAACCACCAGATGCGTTGCTTCTGGGAGTATGGGTTCGAGTCACTTCTGGGGTGTGAGTTTTCAGTTGCATATGTCCTGGGGACCATTCAGGCTTGTTCGCATTTGTGTTCCTCACGTGTTGCCCCAAAGAATGAGGTGATTTGGTAAAATGCTATGCCCAAGATAACTATCCGAGTGCCGGCGGTGGGGTGGTTCAAATAGCCTCGGCTATCACCTCATTATGTCCGGTCGTGATGGTCAAGTGGATTAAGGCGTCTTGTACATACCAGATGCGTTGCTTCTGGGAGTATGGGTTCGAGTCACTTCTGGGGTGTGAGTTTTCAGTTATATATATATATATATATATATATATATATATATATATATATATATATATATATATATATTTATTTTTTATTTTATTTATTTATTTTTTAAAAATGTTATATTTATAAATATGTATGTATATTTAAATATTGATATATACCTGTGGGTCCAGGAGGCCATCTGTGTCCCCTCAGATGGTCTCCCTTATCACAGTTTGTGTCTATGGATGTGTGTATGTGTGTGTGTTTATCCCTGTGAGTGTCCGTGTGAGTGTGTGAGTGTGTCCGGTTGCGTGTGTGTCCGGTTATGCCTGTGGGTCCACGAGGCCATCTGTGTCCCCTCAGATGGTCTCACTTATCACAGTCTATGGGTGTGTGTGAGTGTGAGTGCCCCTGTGAGTGTTCGGGTGAGGGTGTGTGTGTGAGTGTCCGGGTTTATGTGAGGTTTGGTTCCAGGAAACATCCTTCCCCTTCCCCTCCCCATATCTCCTCCCTTATTCCCACCGTGGGTTCGAATCCCAGGTGATTAGACCTGCCCTAAGTCCATGGATCCAAGGTATCCATCCGTGGGCCCAACGGATTTCACCCCTTCCCCACTTTCCAAGGGCCAGGTCAATTCTAGCTATCCAGGAAGCCTGTCGAAACAGAGGCAGCTACAGGAGGGGACACACAAATATTTGTGCCCTGCAGTTACACACCCGTTCCGACAGGCTCGATCGCAATCTATCCAGATGAGAACACGTTCTCTTCCGACTAGACCACGCTGGAGTCGTTGTATGTCTCAAATTTGGTTCCTTTATTTATAGTTAGTATTTTTGGTGTATTAATTGATTTGTTTTAATTTTTTAATGACTTAGGTAGAGTGATTAAGGGAGTTGGGGGGGAGGTCGGGTTGTGTGTGTAGTGGATTATACGAGATCGTGGTTTGTTAGTATTTATCTAGTTGTGTTCACCTAGTTGTGCTTGCGAGTGTTGAGCTCTGCTCTTTCGGCCCGCCTCTCAACTGCCAATCAATCAATTATTAATAACTAATAAAAAAAAATTCCACACACACACAGACACACACACACACCCAGGAAGCAGCCCGCAACAGCTGTCTAACGCTCATTTACATATTTACTGCTAAGTAACAGAGGGCATCAGAATGATAGAAACTCTGCTGATTTCCGTTTGTGCCATCACCGGGGGATCGAATGAGCTAGGATTACGAGTCGGGAGCGACGTCCACTCAGCAATAAAGCCCCCTAGTTTGTGTATTGGTGCAAAAGATAATTTGGGAGAGGTTAAGGGAAAGGAATGACGTTTGGTGGCCTTGAAAGCTCTGGAGGGGAGGGGGGTTGCCAGTTATGAATTAAAATTGTTATTTTTTAAGATAGGATATATATGCAAACGACGTTGCGAGATATAGTAGGAAAAGTGTTTCTGACTGAAGTTAGGTACTGTGTGATTGACTTGTATGTTAGGAAAAAGAATATTTATTAGAAACTTAGATAATCTTTAGAAATGTTTCTTCTTAAATAGTTGCAAATTATTGTGTGAAAAGCCTATGGTTACCGTACCTTAAACAAACACTCGTGAGCACAATTAGTCCACGGAATTCAGAGAGAGTGAGAATGAACAGCGAAATAGTAACAAAAAATGTGACAATGAGGGGAAACTATGTCATTCAAACGTTAACCATATAAATTACAGTAACACTAACTGAGCGTCCACATACATATTCCAATCAATTTATCTTAACCATTTTAGGGTTGGTTAGGTTCGGTTATATATCTACATTAGTTTTAACTCAAATGAAAAGAACTTAACTCATACATAATGAAATGAACAGTTTTATCATTTCATAAGAAAAAAATTAGAGAAAATATATTAATTCAGGAAAACTTGGCTTATTAGGCAAATCGGGCCTTGCATAGTAGGCTGAGAAGTGCGTTCTAGCTACTAGGTACGACATATATATATATACATATATATATATATATATATATATATATATAATATATATATATATATATATAATTTATTTTTTATTTTATTTATTTATTTTTTAAAAATGTTATATTTATAAATATGTATGTATATTTAAATATTGATATATACCTGTGGGTCCAGGAGGCCATCTGTGTCCCCTCAGATGGTCTCCCTTATCACAGTTTGTGTCTATGGATGTGTGTATGTGTGTGTGTTTATCCCTGTGAGTGTCCGTGTGAGTGTGTGAG
Organism: Procambarus clarkii; assembly: GCF_040958095.1. Classification (NCBI taxonomy): domain Eukaryota; kingdom Metazoa; phylum Arthropoda; class Malacostraca; order Decapoda; family Cambaridae; genus Procambarus; species Procambarus clarkii. Next base: position 9,223 of record NW_027190832.1, read on the forward strand.
TGTGTCCGGTTGCGTGTGTGTCCGGTTATGCCTGTGGGTCCACGAGGCCATCTGTGTCCCCTCAGATGGTCTCACTTATCACAGTCTATGGGTGTGTGTGAGTGTGAGTGCCCCTGTGAGTGTTCGGGTGAGGGTGTGTGTGTGAGTGTCCGGGTTTATGTGAGGTTTGGTTCCAGGAAACATCCTTCCCCTTCCCCTCCCCATATCTCCTCCCTTATTCCCACCGTGGGTTCGAATCCCAGGTGATTAGACCTGCCCTAAGTCCATGGATCCAAGGTATCCATCCGTGGGCCCAACGGATTTCACCCCTTCCCCACTTTCCAAGGGCCAGGTCAATTCTAGCTATCCAGGAAGCCTGTCGAAACAGAGGCAGCTACAGGAGGGGACACACAAATATTTGTGCCCTGCAGTTACACACCCGTTCCGACAGGCTCGATCGCAATCTATCCAGATGAGAACACGTTCTCTTCCGACTAGACCACGCTGGAGTCGTTGTATGTCTCAAATTTGGTTCCTTTATTTATAGTTAGTATTTTTGGTGTATTAATTGATTTGTTTTAATTTTTTAATGACTTAGGTAGAGTGATTAAGGGAGTTGGGGGGGAGGTCGGGTTGTGTGTGTAGTGGATTATACGAGATCGTGGTTTGTTAGTATTTATCTAGTTGTGTTCACCTAGTTGTGCTTGCGAGTGTTGAGCTCTGCTCTTTCGGCCCGCCTCTCAACTGCCAATCAATCAATTATTAATAACTAATAAAAAAAAATTCCACACACACACAGACACACACACACACCCAGGAAGCAGCCCGCAACAGCTGTCTAACGCTCATTTACATATTTACTGCTAAGTAACAGAGGGCATCAGAATGATAGAAACTCTGCTGATTTCCGTTTGTGCCATCACCGGGGGATCGAATGAGCTAGGATTACGAGTCGGGAGCGACGTCCACTCAGCAATAAAGCCCCCTAGTTTGTGTATTGGTGCAAAAGATAATTTGGGAGAGGTTAAGGGAAAGGAATGACGTTTGGTGGCCTTGAAAGCTCTGGAGGGGAGGGGGGTTGCCAGTTATGAATTAAAATTGTTATTTTTTAAGATAGGATATATATGCAAACGACGTTGCGAGATATAGTAGGAAAAGTGTTTCTGACTGAAGTTAGGTACTGTGTGATTGACTTGTATGTTAGGAAAAAGAATATTTATTAGAAACTTAGATAATCTTTAGAAATGTTTCTTCTTAAATAGTTGCAAATTATTGTGTGAAAAGCCTATGGTTACCGTACCTTAAACAAACACTCGTGAGCACAATTAGTCCACGGAATTCAGAGAGAGTGAGAATGAACAGCGAAATAGTAACAAAAAATGTGACAATGAGGGGAAACTATGTCATTCAAACGTTAACCATATAAATTACAGTAACACTAACTGAGCGTCCACATACATATTCCAATCAATTTATCTTAACCATTTTAGGGTTGGTTAGGTTCGGTTATATATCTACATTAGTTTTAACTCAAATGAAAAGAACTTAACTCATACATAATGAAATGAACAGTTTTATCATTTCATAAGAAAAAAATTAGAGAAAATATATTAATTCAGGAAAACTTGGCTTATTAGGCAAATCGGGCCTTGCATAGTAGGCTGAGAAGTGCGTTCTAGCTACTAGGTACGACATATATATATACATATATATATATATATATATATATAATATATAATATATATATATATATATAATATTTATTTTTTATTTTATTTATTTATTTTTTAAAAATGTTATATTTATAAATATGTATGTATATTTAAATATTGATATATACCTGTGGGTCCAGGAGGCCATCTGTGTCCCCTCAGATGGTCTCCCTTATCACAGTTTGTGTCTATGGATGTGTGTATGTGTGTGTGTTTATCCCTGTGAGTGTCCGTGTGAGTGTGTGAGTGTGTCCGGTTGCGTGTGTGTCCGGTTATGCCTGTGGGTCCACGAGGCCATCTGTGTCCCCTCAGATGGTCTCACTTATCACAGTCTATGGGTGTGTGTGAGTGTGAGTGCCCCTGTGAGTGTTCGGGTGAGGGTGTGTGTGTGAGTGTCCGGGTTTATGTGAGGTTTGGTTCCAGGAAACATCCTTCCCCTTCCCCTCCCCATATCTCCTCCCTTATTCCCACCGTGGGTTCGAATCCCAGGTGATTAGACCTGCCCTAAGTCCATGGATCCAAGGTATCCATCCGTGGGCCCAACGGATTTCACCCCTTCCCCACTTTCCAAGGGCCAGGTCAATTCTAGCTATCCAGGAAGCCTGTCGAAACAGAGGCAGCTACAGGAGGGGACACACAAATATTTGTGCCCTGCAGTTACACACCCGTTCCGACAGGCTCGATCGCAATCTATCCAGATGAGAACACGTTCTCTTCCGACTAGACCACGCTGGAGTCGTTGTATGTCTCAAATTTGGTTCCTTTATTTATAGTTAGTATTTTTGGTGTATTAATTGATTTGTTTTAATTTTTTAATGACTTAGGTAGAGTGATTAAGGGAGTTGGGGGGGAGGTCGGGTTGTGTGTGTAGTGGATTATACGAGATCGTGGTTTGTTAGTATTTATCTAGTTGTGTTCACCTAGTTGTGCTTGCGAGTGTTGAGCTCTGCTCTTTCGGCCCGCCTCTCAACTGCCAATCAATCAATTATTAATAACTAATAAAAAAAAATTCCACACACACACAGACACACACACACACCCAGGAAGCAGCCCGCAACAGCTGTCTAACGCTCATTTACATATTTACTGCTAAGTAACAGAGGGCATCAGAATGATAGAAACTCTGCTGATTTCCGTTTGTGCCATCACCGGGGGATCGAATGAGCTAGGATTACGAGTCGGGAGCGACGTCCACTCAGCAATAAAGCCCCCTAGTTTGTGTATTGGTGCAAAAGATAATTTGGGAGAGGTTAAGGGAAAGGAATGACGTTTGGTGGCCTTGAAAGCTCTGGAGGGGAGGGGGGTTGCCAGTTATGAATTAAAATTGTTATTTTTTAAGATAGGATATATATGCAAACGACGTTGCGAGATATAGTAGGAAAAGTGTTTCTGACTGAAGTTAGGTACTGTGTGATTGACTTGTATGTTAGGAAAAAGAATATTTATTAGAAACTTAGATAATCTTTAGAAATGTTTCTTCTTAAATAGTTGCAAATTATTGTGTGAAAAGCCTATGGTTACCGTACCTTAAACAAACACTCGTGAGCACAATTAGTCCACGGAATTCAGAGAGAGTGAGAATGAACAGCGAAATAGTAACAAAAAATGTGACAATGAGGGGAAACTATGTCATTCAAACGTTAACCATATAAATTACAGTAACACTAACTGAGCGTCCACATACATATTCCAATCAATTTATCTTAACCATTTTAGGGTTGGTTAGGTTCGGTTATATATCTACATTAGTTTTAACTCAAATGAAAAGAACTTAACTCATACATAATGAAATGAACAGTTTTATCATTTCATAAGAAAAAAATTAGAGAAAATATATTAATTCAGGAAAACTTGGCTTATTAGGCAAATCGGGCCTTGCATAGTAGGCTGAGAAGTGCGTTCTAGCTACTAGGTACGACATATATATATATACATATATATATATATATATATATATATATAATATATATATATATATATATATTTATTTTTTATTTTATTTATTTATTTTTTAAAAATGTTATATTTATAAATATGTATGTATATTTAAATATTGATATATACCTGTGGGTCCAGGAGGCCATCTGTGTCCCCTCAGATGGTCTCCCTTATCACAGTTTGTGTCTATGGATGTGTGTATGTGTGTGTGTTTATCCCTGTGAGTGTCCGTGTGAGTGTGTGAGTGTGTCCGGTTGCGTGTGTGTCCGGTTATGCCTGTGGGTCCACGAGGCCATCTGTGTCCCCTCAGATGGTCTCACTTATCACAGTCTATGGGTGTGTGTGAGTGTGAGTGCCCCTGTGAGTGTTCGGGTGAGGGTGTGTGTGTGAGTGTCCGGGTTTATGTGAGGTTTGGTTCCAGGAAACATCCTTCCCCTTCCCCTCCCCATATCTCCTCCCTTATTCCCACCGTGGGTTCGAATCCCAGGTGATTAGACCTGCCCTAAGTCCATGGATCCAAGGTATCCATCCGTGGGCCCAACGGATTTCACCCCTTCCCCACTTTCCAAGGGCCAGGTCAATTCTAGCTATCCAGGAAGCCTGTCGAAACAGAGGCAGCTACAGGAGGGGACACACAAATATTTGTGCCCTGCAGTTACACACCCGTTCCGACAGGCTCGATCGCAATCTATCCAGATGAGAACACGTTCTCTTCCGACTAGACCACGCTGGAGTCGCTGTATGTCTCAAATTTGGTTCCTTTATTTATAGTTAGTATTTTTGGTGTATTAATTGATTTGTTTTAATTTTTTAATGACTTAGGTAGAGTGATTAAGGGAGTTGGGGGGGAGGTCGGGTTGTGTGTGTAGTGGATTATACGAGATCGTGGTTTGTTAGTATTTATCTAGTTGTGTTCACCTAGTTGTGCTTGCGAGTGTTGAGCTCTGCTCTTTCGGCCCGCCTCTCAACTGCCAATCAATCAATTATTAATAACTAATAAAAAAAAATTCCACACACACACAGACACACACACACACCCAGGAAGCAGCCCGCAACAGCTGTCTAACGCTCATTTACATATTTACTGCTAAGTAACAGAGGGCATCAGAATGATAGAAACTCTGCTGATTTCCGTTTGTGCCATCACCGGGGGATCGAATGAGCTAGGATTACGAGTCGGGAGCGACGTCCACTCAGCAATAAAGCCCCCTAGTTTGTGTATTGGTGCAAAAGATAATTTGGGAGAGGTTAAGGGAAAGGAATGACGTTTGGTGGCCTTGAAAGCTCTGGAGGGGAGGGGTTGCCAGTTATGAATTAAAATTGTTATTTTTTAAGATAGGATATATATGCAAACGACGTTGCGAGATATAGTAGGAAAAGTGTTTCTGACTGAAGTTAGGTACTGTGTGATTGACTTGTATGTTAGGAAAAAGAATATTTATTAGAAACTTAGATAATCTTTAGAAATGTTTCTTCTTAAATAGTTGCAAATTATTGTGTGAAAAGCCTATGGTTACCGTACCTTAAACAAACACTCGTGAGCACAATTAGTCCACGGAATTCAGAGAGAGTGAGAATGAACAGCGAAATAGTAACAAAAAATGTGACAATGAGGGGAAACTATGTCATTCAAACGTTAACCATATAAATTACAGTAACACTAACTGAGCGTCCACATACATATTCCAATCAATTTATCTTAACCATTTTAGGGTTGGTTAGGTTCGGTTATATATCTACATTAGTTTTAACTCAAATGAAAAGAACTTAACTCATACATAATGAAATGAACAGTTTTATCATTTCATAAGAAAAAAATTAGAGAAAATATATTAATTCAGGAAAACTTGGCTTATTAGGCAAATCGGGCCTTGCATAGTAGGCTGAGAAGTGCGTTCTAGCTACTAGGTACGACATATATATATATACATATATATATATATATATATATATATATATATATATATATATATATATATATATTTATTTTTTATTTTATTTATTTATTTTTTAAAAATGTTATATTTATAAATATGTATGTATATTTAAATATTGATATATACCTGTGGGTCCAGGAGGCCATCTGTGTCCCCTCAGATGGTCTCCCTTATCACAGTTTGTGTCTATGGATGTGTGTATGTGTGTGTGTTTATCCCTGTGAGTGTCCGTGTGAGTGTGTGAGTGTGTCCGGTTGCGTGTGTGTCCGGTTATGCCTGTGGGTCCACGAGGCCATCTGTGTCCCCTCAGATGGTCTCACTTATCACAGTCTATGGGTGTGTGTGAGTGTGAGTGCCCCTGTGAGTGTTCGGGTGAGGGTGTGTGTGTGAGTGTCCGGGTTTATGTGAGGTTTGGTTCCAGGAAACATCCTTCCCCTTCCCCTCCCCATATCTCCTCCCTTATTCCCACCGTGGGTTCGAATCCCAGGTGATTAGACCTGCCCTAAGTCCATGGATCCAAGGTATCCATCCGTGGGCCCAACGGATTTCACCCCTTCCCCACTTTCCAAGGGCCAGGTCAATTCTAGCTATCCAGGAAGCCTGTCGAAACAGAGGCAGCTACAGGAGGGGACACACAAATATTTGTGCCCTGCAGTTACACACCCGTTCCGACAGGCTCGATCGCAATCTATCCAGATGAGAACACGTTCTCTTCCGACTAGACCACGCTGGAGTCGCTGTATGTCTCAAATTTGGTTCCTTTATTTATAGTTAGTATTTTTGGTGTATTAATTGATTTGTTTTAATTTTTTAATGACTTAGGTAGAGTGATTAAGGGAGTTGGGGGGGAGGTCGGGTTGTGTGTGTAGTGGATTATACGAGATCGTGGTTTGTTAGTATTTATCTAGTTGTGTTCACCTAGTTGTGCTTGCGAGTGTTGAGCTCTGCTCTTTCGGCCCGCCTCTCAACTGCCAATCAATCAATTATTAATAACTAATAAAAAAAAATTCCACACACACACAGACACACACACACACCCAGGAAGCAGCCCGCAACAGCTGTCTAACGCTCATTTACATATTTACTGCTAAGTAACAGAGGGCATCAGAATGATAGAAACTCTGCTGATTTCCGTTTGTGCCATCACCGGGGGATCGAATGAGCTAGGATTACGAGTCGGGAGCGACGTCCACTCAGCAATAAAGCCCCCTAGTTTGTGTATTGGTGCAAAAGATAATTTGGGAGAGGTTAAGGGAAAGGAATGACGTTTGGTGGCCTTGAAAGCTCTGGAGGGGAGGGGGGTTGCCAGTTATGAATTAAAATTGTTATTTTTTAAGATAGGATATATATGCAAACGACGTTGCGAGATATAGTAGGAAAAGTGTTTCTGACTGAAGTTAGGTACTGTGTGATTGACTTGTATGTTAGGAAAAAGAATATTTATTAGAAACTTAGATAATCTTTAGAAATGTTTCTTCTTAAATAGTTGCAAATTATTGTGTGAAAAGCCTATGGTTACCGTACCTTAAACAAACACTCGTGAGCACAATTAGTCCACGGAATTCAGAGAGAGTGAGAATGAACAGCGAAATAGTAACAAAAAATGTGACAATGAGGGGAAACTATGTCATTCAAACGTTAACCATATAAATTACAGTAACACTAACTGAGCGTCCACATACATATTCCAATCAATTTATCTTAACCATTTTAGGGTTGGTTAGGTTCGGTTATATATCTACATTAGTTTTAACTCAAATGAAAAGAACTTAACTCATACATAATGAAATGAACAGTTTTATCATTTCATAAGAAAAAAATTAGAGAAAATATATTAATTCAGGAAAACTTGGCTTATTAGGCAAATCGGGCCTTGCATAGTAGGCTGAGAAGTGCGTTCTAGCTACTAGGTACGACATATATATATATACATATATATATATATATATATATATATATATATATATATATATATATATATTTATTTTTTATTTTATTTATTTATTTTTTAAAAATGTTATATTTATAAATATGTATGTATATTTAAATATTGATATATACCTGTGGGTCCAGGAGGCCATCTGTGTCCCCTCAGATGGTCTCCCTTATCACAGTTTGTGTCTATGGATGTGTGTATGTGTGTGTGTTTATCCCTGTGAGTGTCCGTGTGAGTGTGTGAGTGTGTCCGGTTGCGTGTGTGTCCGGTTATGCCTGTGGGTCCACGAGGCCATCTGTGTCCCCTCAGATGGTCTCACTTATCACAGTCTATGGGTGTGTGTGAGTGTGAGTGCCCCTGTGAGTGTTCGGGTGAGGGTGTGTGTGTGAGTGTCCGGGTTTATGTGAGGTTTGGTTCCAGGAAACATCCTTCCCCTTCCCCTCCCCATATCTCCTCCCTTATTCCCACCGTGGGTTCGAATCCCAGGTGATTAGACCTGCCCTAAGTCCATGGATCCAAGGTATCCATCCGTGGGCCCAACGGATTTCACCCCTTCCCCACTTTCCAAGGGCCAGGTCAATTCTAGCTATCCAGGAAGCCTGTCGAAACAGAGGCAGCTACAGGAGGGGACACACAAATATTTGTGCCCTGCAGTTACACACCCGTTCCGACAGGCTCGATCGCAATCTATCCAGATGAGAACACGTTCTCTTCCGACTAGACCACGCTGGAGTCGCTGTATGTCTCAAATTTGGTTCCTTTATTTATAGTTAGTATTTTTGGTGTATTAATTGATTTGTTTTAATTTTTTAATGACTTAGGTAGAGTGATTAAGGGAGTTGGGGGGGAGGTCGGGTTGTGTGTGTAGTGGATTATACGAGATCGTGGTTTGTTAGTATTTATCTAGTTGTGTTCACCTAGTTGTGCTTGCGAGTGTTGAGCTCTGCTCTTTCGGCCCGCCTCTCAACTGCCAATCAATCAATTATTAATAACTAATAAAAAAAAATTCCACACACACACAGACACACACACACACCAGGAAGCAGCCCGCAACAGCTGTCTAACGCTCATTTACATATTTACTGCTAAGTAACAGAGGGCATCAGAATGATAGAAACTCTGCTGATTTCCGTTTGTGCCATCACCGGGGGATCGAATGAGCTAGGATTACGAGTCGGGAGCGACGTCCACTCAGCAATAAAGCCCCCTAGTTTGTGTATTGGTGCAAAAGATAATTTGGGAGAGGTTAAGGGAAAGGAATGACGTTTGGTGGCCTTGAAAGCTCTGGAGGGGAGGGGGGTTGCCAGTTATGAATTAAAATTGTTATTTTTTAAGATAGGATATATATGCAAACGACGTTGCGAGATATAGTAGGAAAAGTGTTTCTGACTGAAGTTAGGTACTGTGTGATTGACTTGTATGTTAGGAAAAAGAATATTTATTAGAAACTTAGATAATCTTTAGAAATGTTTCTTCTTAAATAGTTGCAAATTATTGTGTGAAAAGCCTATGGTTACCGTACCTTAAACAAACACTCGTGAGCACAATTAGTCCACGGAATTCAGAGAGAGTGAGAATGAACAGCGAAATAGTAACAAAAAATGTGACAATGAGGGGAAACTATGTCATTCAAACGTTAACCATATAAATTACAGTAACACTAACTGAGCGTCCACATACATATTCCAATCAATTTATCTTAACCATTTTAGGGTTGGTTAGGTTCGGTTATATATCTACATTAGTTTTAACTCAAATGAAAAGAACTTAACTCATACATAATGAAATGAACAGTTTTATCATTTCATAAGAAAAAAATTAGAGAAAATATATTAATTCAGGAAAACTTGGCTTATTAGGCAAATCGGGCCTTGCATAGTAGGCTGAGAAGTGCGTTCTAGCTACTAGGTACGACATATATATATATATATATATATATATATATATATATATATATATATTATATATATATATATATATATATTTATTTTTTATTTTATTTATTTATTTTTTAAAAATGTTATATTTATAAATATGTATGTATATTTAAATATTGATATATACCTGTGGGTCCAGGAGGCCATCTGTGTCCCCTCAGATGGTCTCCCTTATCACAGTTTGTGTCTATGGATGTGTGTATGTGTGTGTGTTTATCCCTGTGAGTGTCCGTGTGAGTGTGTGAGTGTGTCCGGTTGCGTGTGTGTCCGGTTATGCCTGTGGGTCCACGAGGCCATCTGTGTCCCCTCAGATGGTCTCACTTATCACAGTCTATGGGTGTGTGTGAGTGTGAGTGCCCCTGTGAGTGTTCGGGTGAGGGTGTGTGTGTGAGTGTCCGGGTTTATGTGAGGTTTGGTTCCAGGAAACATCCTTCCCCTTCCCCTCCCCATATCTCCTCCCTTATTCCCACCGTGGGTTCGAATCCCAGGTGATTAGACCTGCCCTAAGTCCATGGATCCAAGGTATCCATCCGTGGGCCCAACGGATTTCACCCCTTCCCCACTTTCCAAGGGCCAGGTCAATTCTAGCTATCCAGGAAGCCTGTCGAAACAGAGGCAGCTACAGGAGGGGACACACAAATATTTGTGCCCTGCAGTTACACACCCGTTCCGACAGGCTCGATCGCAATCTATCCAGATGAGAACACGTTCTCTTCCGACTAGACCACGCTGGAGTCGCTGTATGTCTCAAATTTGGTTCCTTTATTTATAGTTAGTATTTTTGGTGTATTAATTGATTTGTTTTAATTTTTTAATGACTTAGGTAGAGTGATTAAGGGAGTTGGGGGGGAGGTCGGGTTGTGTGTGTAGTGGATTATACGAGATCGTGGTTTGTTAGTATTTATCTAGTTGTGTTCACCTAGTTGTGCTTGCGAGTGTTGAGCTCTGCTCTTTCGGCCCGCCTCTCAACTGCCAATCAATCAATTATTAATAACTAATAAAAAAAAATTCCACACACACACAGACACACACACACACCCAGGAAGCAGCCCGCAACAGCTGTCTAACGCTCATTTACATATTTACTGCTAAGTAACAGAGGGCATCAGAATGATAGAAACTCTGCTGATTTCCGTTTGTGCCATCACCGGGGGATCGAATGAGCTAGGATTACGAGTCGGGAGCGACGTCCACTCAGCAATAAAGCCCCCTAGTTTGTGTATTGGTGCAAAAGATAATTTGGGAGAGGTTAAGGGAAAGGAATGACGTTTGGTGGCCTTGAAAGCTCTGGAGGGGAGGGGGGTTGCCAGTTATGAATTAAAATTGTTATTTTTTAAGATAGGATATATATGCAAACGACGTTGCGAGATATAGTAGGAAAAGTGTTTCTGACTGAAGTTAGGTACTGTGTGATTGACTTGTATGTTAGGAAAAAGAATATTTATTAGAAACTTAGATAATCTTTAGAAATGTTTCTTCTTAAATAGTTGCAAATTATTGTGTGAAAAGCCTATGGTTACCGTACCTTAAACAAACACTCGTGAGCACAATTAGTCCACGGAATTCAGAGAGAGTGAGAATGAACAGCGAAATAGTAACAAAAAATGTGACAATGAGGGGAAACTATGTCATTCAAACGTTAACCATATAAATTACAGTAACACTAACTGAGCGTCCACATACATATTCCAATCAATTTATCTTAACCATTTTAGGGTTGGTTAGGTTCGGTTATATATCTACATTAGTTTTAACTCAAATGAAAAGAACTTAACTCATACATAATGAAATGAACAGTTTTATCATTTCATAAGAAAAAAATTAGAGAAAATATATTAATTCAGGAAAACTTGGCTTATTAGGCAAATCGGGCCTTGCATAGTAGGCTGAGAAGTGCGTTCTAGCTACTAGGTACGACATATATATATATATATATATATATATATATATATATATATATATATATATATATATATATTTATTTTATTTATTTATTTTTTTTTTTTTTTTAAAAATGTTATATTTATAAATATGTATGTATATTTAAATATTGATATATACCTGTGGGTCCAGGAGGCCATCTGTGTCCCCTCAGATGGTCTCCCTTATCACAGTTTGTGTCTATGGATGTGTGTATGTGTGTGTGTTTATCCCTGTGAGTGTCCGTGTGAGTGTGTGAGTGTGTCCGGTTGCGTGTGTGTCCGGTTATGCCTGTGGGTCCACGAGGCCATCTGTGTCCCCTCAGATGGTCTCACTTATCACAGTCTATGGGTGTGTGTGAGTGTGAGTGCCCCTGTGAGTGTTCGGGTGAGGGTGTGTGTGTGAGTGTCCGGGTTTATGTGAGGTTTGGTTCCAGGAAACATCCTTCCCCTTCCCCTCCCCATATCTCCTCCCTTATTCCCACCGTGGGTTCGAATCCCAGGTGATTAGACCTGCCCTAAGTCCATGGATCCAAGGTATCCATCCGTGGGCCCAACGGATTTCACCCCTTCCCCACTTTCCAAGGGCCAGGTCAATTCTAGCTATCCAGGAAGCCTGTCGAAACAGAGGCAGCTACAGGAGGGGACACACAAATATTTGTGCCCTGCAGTTACACACCCGTTCCGACAGGCTCGATCGCAATCTATCCAGATGAGAACACGTTCTCTTCCGACTAGACCACGCTGGAGTCGCTGTATGTCTCAAATTTGGTTCCTTTATTTATAGTTAGTATTTTTGGTGTATTAATTGATTTGTTTTAATTTTTTAATGACTTAGGTAGAGTGATTAAGGGAGTTGGGGGGGAGGTCGGGTTGTGTGTGTAGTGGATTATACGAGATCGTGGTTTGTTAGTATTTATCTAGTTGTGTTCACCTAGTTGTGCTTGCGAGTGTTGAGCTCTGCTCTTTCGGCCCGCCTCTCAACTGCCAATCAATCAATTATTAATAACTAATAAAAAAAAATTCACACACACACAGACACACACACACACCCAGGAAGCAGCCCGCAACAGCTGTCTAACGCTCATTTACATATTTACTGCTAAGTAACAGAGGGCATCAGAATGATAGAAACTCTGCTGATTTCCGTTTGTGCCATCACCGGGGGATCGAATGAGCTAGGATTACGAGTCGGGAGCGACGTCCACTCAGCAATAAAGCCCCCTAGTTTGTGTATTGGTGCAAAAGATAATTTGGGAGAGGTTAAGGGAAAGGAATGACGTTTGGTGGCCTTGAAAGCTCTGGAGGGGAGGGGGGTTGCCAGTTATGAATTAAAATTGTTATTTTTTAAGATAGGATATATATGCAAACGACGTTGCGAGATATAGTAGGAAAAGTGTTTCTGACTGAAGTTAGGTACTGTGTGATTGACTTGTATGTTAGGAAAAAGAATATTTATTAGAAACTTAGATAATCTTTAGAAATGTTTCTTCTTAAATAGTTGCAAATTATTGTGTGAAAAGCCTATGGTTACCGTACCTTAAACAAACACTCGTGAGCACAATTAGTCCACGGAATTCAGAGAGAGTGAGAATGAACAGCGAAATAGTAACAAAAAATGTGACAATGAGGGGAAACTATGTCATTCAAACGTTAACCATATAAATTACAGTAACACTAACTGAGCGTCCACATACATATTCCAATCAATTTATCTTAACCATTTTAGGGTTGGTTAGGTTCGGTTATATATCTACATTAGTTTTAACTCAAATGAAAAGAACTTAACTCATACATAATGAAATGAACAGTTTTATCATTTCATAAGAAAAAAATTAGAGAAAATATATTAATTCAGGAAAACTTGGCTTATTAGGCAAATCGGGCCTTGCATAGTAGGCTGAGAAGTGCGTTCTAGCTACTAGGTACGACATATATATATATACATATATATATATATATATATATATATATATATATATATATATTTATTTTTTATTTTATTTATTTATTTTTTAAAAATGTTATATTTATAAATATGTATGTATATTTAAATATTGATATATACCTGTGGGTCCAGGAGGCCATCTGTGTCCCCTCAGATGGTCTCCCTTATCACAGTTTGTGTCTATGGATGTGTGTATGTGTGTGTGTTTATCCCTGTGAGTGTCCGTGTGAGTGTGTGAGTGTGTCCGGTTGCGTGTGTGTCCGGTTATGCCTGTGGGTCCACGAGGCCATCTGTGTCCCCTCAGATGGTCTCACTTATCACAGTCTATGGGTGTGTGTGAGTGTGAGTGCCCCTGTGAGTGTTCGGGTGAGGGTGTGTGTGTGAGTGTCCGGGTTTATGTGAGGTTTGGTTCCAGGAAACATCCTTCCCCTTCCCCTCCCCATATCTCCTCCCTTATTCCCACCGTGGGTTCGAATCCCAGGTGATTAGACCTGCCCTAAGTCCATGGATCCAAGGTATCCATCCGTGGGCCCAACGGATTTCACCCCTTCCCCACTTTCCAAGGGCCAGGTCAATTCTAGCTATCCAGGAAGCCTGTCGAAACAGAGGCAGCTACAGGAGGGGACACACAAATATTTGTGCCCTGCAGTTACACACCCGTTCCGACAGGCTCGATCGCAATCTATCCAGATGAGAACACGTTCTCTTCCGACTAGACCACGCTGGAGTCGCTGTATGTCTCAAATTTGGTTCCTTTATTTATAGTTAGTATTTTTGGTGTATTAATTGATTTGTTTTAATTTTTTAATGACTTAGGTAGAGTGATTAAGGGAGTTGGGGGGGAGGTCGGGTTGTGTGTGTAGTGGATTATACGAGATCGTGGTTTGTTAGTATTTATCTAGTTGTGTTCACCTAGTTGTGCTTGCGAGTGTTGAGCTCTGCTCTTTCGGCCCGCCTCTCAACTGCCAATCAATCAATTATTAATAACTAATAAAAAAAAATTCCACACACACACAGACACACACACACCCAGGAAGCAGCCCGCAACAGCTGTCTAACGCTCATTTACATATTTACTGCTAAGTAACAGAGGGCATCAGAATGATAGAAACTCTGCTGATTTCCGTTTGTGCCATCACCGGGGGATCGAATGAGCTAGGATTACGAGTCGGGAGCGACGTCCACTCAGCAATAAAGCCCCCTAGTTTGTGTATTGGTGCAAAAGATAATTTGGGAGAGGTTAAGGGAAAGGAATGACGTTTGGTGGCCTTGAAAGCTCTGGAGGGGAGGGGGGTTGCCAGTTATGAATTAAAATTGTTATTTTTTAAGATAGGATATATATGCAAACGACGTTGCGAGATATAGTAGGAAAAGTGTTTCTGACTGAAGTTAGGTACTGTGTGATTGACTTGTATGTTAGGAAAAAGAATATTTATTAGAAACTTAGATAATCTTTAGAAATGTTTCTTCTTAAATAGTTGCAAATTATTGTGTGAAAAGCCTATGGTTACCGTACCTTAAACAAACACTCGTGAGCACAATTAGTCCACGGAATTCAGAGAGAGTGAGAATGAACAGCGAAATAGTAACAAAAAATGTGACAATGAGGGGAAACTATGTCATTCAAACGTTAACCATATAAATTACAGTAACACTAACTGAGCGTCCACATACATATTCCAATCAATTTATCTTAACCATTTTAGGGTTGGTTAGGTTCGGTTATATATCTACATTAGTTTTAACTCAAATGAAAAGAACTTAACTCATACATAATGAAATGAACAGTTTTATCATTTCATAAGAAAAAAATTAGAGAAAATATATTAATTCAGGAAAACTTGGCTTATTAGGCAAATCGGGCCTTGCATAGTAGGCTGAGAAGTGCGTTCTAGCTACTAGGTACGACATATATATATATATAATATATATATATATATATATATATATATATATATATATATATATATTTATTTTTTATTTTATTTATTTATTTTTTAAAAATGTTATATTTATAAATATGTATGTATATTTAAATATTGATATATACCTGTGGGTCCAGGAGGCCATCTGTGTCCCCTCAGATGGTCTCCCTTATCACAGTTTGTGTCTATGGATGTGTGTATGTGTGTGTGTTTATCCCTGTGAGTGTCCGTGTGAGTGTGTGAGTGTGTCCGGTTGCGTGTGTGTCCGGTTATGCCTGTGGGTCCACGAGGCCATCTGTGTCCCCTCAGATGGTCTCACTTATCACAGTCTATGGGTGTGTGTGAGTGTGAGTGCCCCTGTGAGTGTTCGGGTGAGGGTGTGTGTGTGAGTGTCCGGGTTTATGTGAGGTTTGGTTCCAGGAAACATCCTTCCCCTTCCCCTCCCCATATCTCCTCCCTTATTCCCACCGTGGGTTCGAATCCCAGGTGATTAGACCTGCCCTAAGTCCATGGATCCAAGGTATCCATCCGTGGGCCCAACGGATTTCACCCCTTCCCCACTTTCCAAGGGCCAGGTCAATTCTAGCTATCCAGGAAGCCTGTCGAAACAGAGGCAGCTACAGGAGGGGACACACAAATATTTGTGCCCTGCAGTTACACACCCGTTCCGACAGGCTCGATCGCAAT
Source organism: Procambarus clarkii (assembly GCF_040958095.1). NCBI lineage: Eukaryota > Metazoa > Arthropoda > Malacostraca > Decapoda > Cambaridae > Procambarus > Procambarus clarkii. Next base: position 25,141 of record NW_027190832.1, read on the forward strand.
CTATCCAGATGAGAACACGTTCTCTTCCGACTAGACCACGCTGGAGT